>NC_051430.1:7910044-8034062 GCF_001649575.2 Kryptolebias marmoratus | reverse complement strand
AAATGGCAGAAAAAGCTAAATATCTGAAACAGCCGAAATTGCACCAATACCAAAAGTCATAGCGGTCTTGTCATTAATGAGCTGAACGTTTTGATATATGAACGGTTGAAATAGCTGAAAAATTGCGGAACGAGTTAGATGCCGAAAAACGTAGGGAATAGTGAAAGAAGAATAATAGATAAGAAAGAGAAACAGGAAAACAATGGTGTGAATGCTTAATAGCATTCACACAATGAGAAGGGATGGAGTTAGAGATGTTTTGGCCAAACCTTATAAATGATGTTATGCGTGATCTCATGCAAAATCTTGTGAGATGTCTTAGCTTTCAGAGTACTTGTTAAGGCTTACTCTCAATAGCTCAATAACTGCAAAATTAGCTGAGTTATAGTGATCTGTGTGCTTTCTAAGGCTGAATCCAAAACTTAATAGTTGTAGATACAACCAGTGATTACTTTTTGAGAGTTTTAAAAAATATGTCCAGTGCTTCATCAGACATTTTGATAACATGACAGAAAAACAAACTCACACACATGAACAAAAACTTTATCCCCCTTTCACCTTTGGCAGTAATGAAAAGCAGGTCACGTGGAGTAAAATGACCTATATGTTAAACTATTGTAAATGAAACATCCTGGGTTCTGTGAAACGGAGCAAAGAGTTACACAACAGTCTGGGATTATTTTGACTGAGCTGCTTACCTCGCCATTCTTGTTGTTGTTGCTGTTGTTGTTGTTGTTGTTGTTGTTAAGTTATCCATTGATAATTCTCTACTCATACCATGTTGTTTCCATGCAGCACTTCATGCCAGAAGGCGCAGCTGTTGTCACACTGGAGCTTTGACTTGTTGCGGCTGATTTATGGGCCTGGAGATTTTGAGAGAGGGAGACAGAGACAGAAAGAAAAGGAGACAAATGGAGAGACAGTGTGGATAAATAAAGCTTGATCACTTGTCTCCTTCCTGCCAGTCTGCCTGCTGGGTTCTGGCTCTGTGGTGTGTAGACCCCCCCTACCCTCCCCACCCCCTGTAATTACACTTTACGACTTGCTCCACAGTAAATGCTACATAAATCTTGTGATTCCCTCAGATTACAACCCCCCTACAGACACATAGCCCTTATCATGCAAACATTGTAATCCTTGCCCACAATTTCCTCCTTTTATTGGCAGTCACTTCTGATTTAATGGTGCTTTGATGATTGCTCAGTAAAAATTCTACATGGGGTGAGATCCATCCTGATTGCACATTGACTCTGTGTGTGTGTTTATGTGTTTGTTTCTGTCAGCTCTAACTGGCCGTGTGTTTGCTGACAGAATCCAGGCCTTGCTAGTTTTGGGCTGGCATCTGTCAATAGAGGCCTGTGGACGTCAGCCAGAATGAGTAACTGTGTTGTTTTCTGTTTTAAATCTCTGTAAACAGGCGTCCCCTGTTGCCTCTCTGGCACCAAAACACCATAAAGGAATCCTGACTCTCAAAGACAGAGAGTTTTATACCCCATCATTTACCAACAGGTCCCACCAGCCTCCTCGTGACTCTACATTTTATTAAACGGAGGTTACGCAAGGTGACTGCATCACAATCTCCATCCAGTCATAATTAGTGGGAAGAGCTTTTTATTTTCATTTAAAAAAATGGAATTGAGCCAGTCAGTAAAAAGAAAAATATTACAGGTAACTTACAGATGTGACCATGTCAAAAGAAGAAAGTGATAGTGAACATAACTCACATTTATGACCCATCATGCTCTCCTATAATAGGATTATATAGGAGCATGATTTATTTAATTAAGGAGTCATTAATTAAGATGTTTTTTCTTCTCTCTAAGTGTGTTTATTTTTCATTTAAAGAAAATGTATGGATCTGGAGCAGGAGTCTCCAACATTAATAGTATAAAAATCATACAAACAGTAAAAGTCTAGCATTCCTTAAAGGACTGCATATAAATAATAGAAATACTGCACAGCTACTGTAACACTGATCTACACAAACCACATTAAATGGTAACTGTGACAACAGTTTCAAGTAATACATGACTACATTACCAGAAATTTATTTGGGACCTCATTAATATTTACTAACTTTAGCCATCCTTTGTACAGTTGGAGAAAATATCTCAGCAGTCACCCTCCACACTCCCACATTGCCTCCAACAATGTTTTAAATTGGTTGTCTGCTTTGTAAAAGCAAGTTGATCCAGTTTTTCTTCTTCAAAGTGAGACTGTGGATGTATATAGTTTCTCACATGTCTGATAGTAATTATCTTTTATTGCAGCAACACTGACACCTGCAACAATGACCATAAGGATTTGTTGGACTTAAACTTCACAGAGCAGACAAAGTGGCAGCAAGTGTTGAGCTGCGGTGTGTAAATCTGCACTTAATCTGTAGGTCACTTAAAATTTAAAGTGTTGGGAGTGATAGGAGGCTCCACAGAACTTGTCACTTGGATGGTTTCCACTCCTGCCAGAACTGTTGCAAGGCCTTGCAAATGCAAAAGAGACTTAATAATAAAGTGCCGCCCATTGCTTTTTATCTTTCAGTCAAGCTGTATACAACCATCCCAAACATGTCAGAGTGGGGAGTTACAGTCTACCCTCCTGTCTGCCCAGGATCATTTACTGAGCTGCGTTAATGTGCAACAACAACACAACAGTGACAGCAAACTGAATACAGGCGACACTTAGAGGAAAATAATAGTGGGAATATTACTGAGCCAGCAGAGAAAACAGAGGCAAAAGAGTAGGCAGAACCATCTGTCACCCTGTGTGTGTGTGTGTGTGTGTTTGACTGTGTTGGTGATAGATGTGCCTCCTCCAGCAGGTTGTACATCACTCTTTAGTCTGACTTCTTCTGTCACACCTCTGTCATCATTCATCACCGACAGCTGGGGCCCGGGGTCACAGAGGAAGTGTGTGTCTTTGCAATGGTGGGGGAGGAGAAATGTGTTTGCATGACTCGAACTGCCATAGCACCTACCAAAGTAATATTTACCTGTTCCAATATTGGATGATTAAAGAATAAAAATCCTGAATCAATTCAGTTTCATGTAAAGCTCCATAATGGTCCTACGCAATGTTCAAAAAGTGCAGACAGATATGCTCAGAACTAATAACTCCACACCAATTTACCTTTACAAGCTATGTACAATTTACCACAACATGTTTCTTTGTTTTTTATTAAGACTTACATGAGCTTAAAAATAACATGAGCTCACACATGCATGAAAACAAGTGATTTCTTCAAATCACAACTTCCACTGCCACATCTAAACATGTCAGAATCAGGGTCTGATTTAAACTCGGTGACAGACAGACTCAGGAGACGGAGAATAAGGTAAGTGATTTTATTTAACAGTGAGGGGAGGGGAGTGGATCCAGATCTGCAAATGAGGATCGATGGTGAGTATATTGTTTGCCAGTGGGAATGTTGCAGACAGAATGTAGACAGGGAGTAGGTCTTACAGATAAGTAAGGAGGACTGAACTCGGAGGAGAAGGTCTGGATTCCAGTGGTAGGTATTTTCCGGTGGATGGAGCTCAGGTAAGTGGGATCCAGGATTGATCGGAGGCAGACAGGCATTAATGCAGATCAGAACAGGTAAGTGGCTCTCGGGTAAGCTCATCAGCAGGTGTCTCAAGGAAGATCGTTAGCAAGAAGCTCCAGAGGCAAGAACTCTGAACATGCACAGGAAACAAACAGGTCAACCAGATTTGGGTATACAAAAACTCACTGGTGGCCGAGATTTGTTACAAGAGGTAAGCGATGCTTCAGCGTCGATCTGATCCTCCACTCTGACTTAAGAACCCCAAGAGTAGATGATCTTGATCCGCTGCAGCTGTGGATGATTAGGCTGCCAACCAATCAGGGAACAGAAGGGAGCAAACAGGAAGCAGCATGGCAAAATACCACACTTCCTCTCCATGTGCTCCCATTATTAAAAATAACTAACTTTTACTCAGTTATTGTTTAATTTACTTAAGTAGATTTTTACACAGGTAAACTTACTTGAATTTAAGTCAAATATTATTTTATATTTTTACTTGAGTAAATCATTTTAACTCTTTCTTTGTCTCTGCCCAAAATAATTCTAGTTAGTTTTGTCACATCTGATATATTTAATGTGTTAATATACCATTTGTTCCTGTGTTACTAGAAGCAAATAAAATAAATAAGAAATTTGGATTTTGTATTTTTCCCCCCAGTTTAGGGTTGGAAATTGTATTAGAAAATTAGGTAATAAAATTTAATGCAGTTAGCAAAATTTTGCAGAGTGGAGGAAAAATTACATCATTCTAAGTATGCAAAGACTATTATTATTTTTCTCAAATTTGTAGATAAAAGCCAGGACTCTCTGAAGCTGCACTCCTGTTTCAGGGTTTAATGTGTGTGTTGTAAACACTGGCGTGCCACCTTACTGTCTGGCAGCAGATCATATTTTACCATGTTAACACACCATCTGCTTACCCTCATAAGCATTCATTACACATAAATGAATATACACAGTGGGCTGCCATAACACAGAGCCGAGGCACACATGGACGTCAACACAAACTGACAAACCCTTGGCAATATGGACAGACAAAAACTTAGGCATAGGCAAGGCCTTTATATGTGGACATGCAGGAGTTTTTAAGAACTGCATTGCTCTGGGAAAAAGTTAATGAAAAACACCAATTCTCATCATCACACACAGACACAAATAGTACATTTTTATCATAAGGCTCAAGGCTCTTGTACACTGGTTCTTTAGATACTTTAAAACCACATGAAACAGATACTGTGATGTAAAAAACATGGAGTTAACCGAGTTTGTTTTAAACCACCATTAGGATTTGTTTCCCTACCTTTATTAAACATTTTTGTTGTAAAATCTGACCCTAAATTCTTGCATTTTGTAAGTTTAAAACACTGCGGCATGGATTCACTAAAACTGTGCACCATGGTTTTTGCTCCATTTTTAGCAAATCATATTCACTCCCTATTTGCTCCATCTCAACATCATATTCACGAAAGCTAACAGTGTTAATAATATGCCAGCACAAACACTCCCATCCAGTTACGTTGGTGTGACCAATTTGCCTTCTTTTTGTGTCACAAAGCAGTTATTTTTGCTTCAGAATCTAAATCTAAATATGACTGCACCAAACAGGAACAAAAGTGGCAGTAAGAAAGAAAAAAATATTTTTGCATGGTGAGCCCCAGGTTTTGATGGATGGAGTACTGTGTCACTCTTTAAAACTAAATAAACAACATCTCACTGTGTCAGAATGCTATTTCTAACTCAGCAAGTTATTGGTCATCACTGCATTCTATTATTCTGATTTAATAAATTAATAAATAAAAAAGCATCCTTATGGACCACGGAGTGCACACAGGGAGGGTCGGGCTTTCTCTCACCCTCAGCACAGCTGTTCACAGGTTGGGCCACGATGAGAGCATGGGGGTGAAGGCTGGAGCGGTCGCAAGGGATAAGGGGCTATAATAATTGTGAGATAATATCTTTGGGTTCTGTTCCTTGACCCCTGGATGAGAAGCACTTTGTGTTGAATGTTCCAAAAATCACAATGTTCAGTTTTCTGAATATAAAACAGCATAGATTATAAAACATGATAAAATATACTTTTTTTTATTCTTCTTTTTGGTGACAGCTACAGTGAAGCAGACAGCTAAACTTTCTCTGTTTCTTTGCTGGAGATAGAATTTCCAACAGGTCTCACGAGTACGAAAAACATTGCAAAAGAAAAATGCTGCAATCAAGGGAAAAATCCTGCAAATACCAAGAACACCTGCATACAAGAAAAGCTACAAACCACTAGGAGGACTTGAGGTTGGATTCAGCGGTATCTTCCTGCTGTTTGACCCGGTGCTGGCAGTGAGATGTCTGTCTCCTGACTGCATGTCAGCCCACCAGCGTTTGCTTCCTTCTCCTAACGGTGGAGGGAGCAAACAGTGGTCATCAACAAATTACCGAACCAATGACACTCGAAAAACAAATTAACCTTCATGTCATGAGAACTTATGACCAAGAGTTAATGTTTAATTGTTTCACTAGACTAGACAACTGCAACACACAGTGTTTCATATTTTTTATTAATATTTTTATGAAAAATTAATGGGGGAGGGGGTGCAATAGTTTCCATATCTTTGGACTAGTTGATAAAAATTTAGTGTTGAAATGTTTCATTAAGGTGGGTGTGTCTTATTAGTCCAGTCTGGTGAAACAATTCAACAACAACTATTTTCTTTGACTACAGCATTTTTCTTTTGCAGCGTTTTTGTGTTGCATTTGTTTTTTTTGTTTGTTTTTTTGTGTTTGTCTGTTTTGGAGTTTGCATCAGTCATGTGTTTGCAGCACATATAGTCTTTTGTGTCGCTATTGGCTGTTTGCTGTGTGTTTGCACCTGTCGGCCACCATACAAGAGATATAATATTTCACACAAAGTAACAATGCTGAGCTTCAAGAATCAAAAGATATTCATATAATTATAGATGGGTTGCATGCATAATACCTCATTTTATCATGCTCAAACTGTGCCAGCCCAGAGAGACACTGTTTGGTTGACAGCACATGTTTGAAGCACCAATCTCCATTCACCAGGGTTTGTGAATTAAATAGACAATTCTTTTTTTTGCATGTGCAAAAAATGCATAATTCATTCGTGAACTTGGTGCGACTGTGTCAACCTTTTTAAACTTTGGTCATTTCATTAGCATGTGTGTGTATATATATATATATATATATATGTATACGTGTGTGTGTGTGTGTGTGTGTATGTGGGGGGAGGTATGTTCAGTCAGTGACGGTACTCATTGAAAAACAGCATTTGTTGCTGAAACCTATGGATAGGCAAGAAAAACAGGTGTAAAAAATGTTTCAAATATGTTCTTAAACAACAGTAAAATCCCCAAATGAGCTCTGACAGTTTCTTATTGCTTTGTTTGCTCTTTGGATCATAGCTGAAACTAAAAGGCCTAACTAGTTAACAATAAAGACCAGTGGTGTTGATGTGTCCTCTGCTGTGTCTTTTTAACGTCTAGGCATAAAGAAAAAAAATTATTTAAAAACACCACAGTGAGTATGTCAGTTATGTTGGCAGCTGTCAGAATGAATTTATAGAAACAAGTAAATAGTTCCTCTGAGTATGTTTGTGGATAATTTCATAATGGTGCTGGAATGGAGAGGCGGGGGAGTGGGAAAGGGAAAGGGGAGGAACAGGGAGCCTGTGGGGGACGGGGGTAGCTGAGGGGTGGTGGCTTGTGGCCGGGCTGACAGAGGTCCATTCATCCTCCATGCTAGAGCAGACAGAGAGCTGGCACCAAGGGACACAACCAATAAATCAGAGACCATCGCACCCTTCTGTTACACACTAACACACACAAAAACACAGACAGACACTCGTGCACAGACAGTACACAAGCACCCATAAAAAGTGGTAAAGTGTGGTTATGTGCACAGACACATAAACATACCTGCATGCACAGCCGGACAGAGACTCACAGATACACTGTAATGAGACTTGCGTGCACAAAGATTTAATTATCCATTACCTCATCCTCACTCCTCTATGCATTTTTACAGTGCAGACCATTGTCCCAAGTCTTTCTACTGATTTGTATACCAATGTAAATATTGTCCAATTTCTCATACTTTCTCTTATCCAGCTTTGTACAAAAACTTCTTTGCCATCTCTCTCCCTGCTCCACCTCGCATCTCCCGCTCTTTTGTTTTGGGTTTTGTGGTCCTGAAAGAAGATACACTCTAGCAGGCTAATGATCGCCTTGGTTGGGGAGTATTGATCACGGCCATGATTGATCTGAGGATCCCTCTGATTATTGGGCCATTAATCAGTCCTGGATTACCCTATCAATGGAGCCGCCACTGACAGACCCAGTCTGGAGATGGATGACTTGGTAGGAGTGGGGGGTAAAGATGTGGTGGGAAGAGAGAAGAAAAGAAGATAAAAAATGTGAAAAGAGTATGAGAGAAAAAAGATGAGAAAGTAAAAAATGAAAACAGAATGGTGGGATTTACAGTGTTGTACTTGCACATCTGCCATACTGATGGGTCAGGACACTTAAAAGCTGCCACAGAGAGACTATCATATGTGTAGATGGCTGTGCTATACACTTAGTAAGTGGTTAATGGTGAGCCTACCCATCTTTAATACATTTAGTTTGCTGTTATGCACTCTGACACACTCCCTGAAGTCTGACAAAAAAAGCAAACAACACAGTTCTTCTGAAGACAGCAACAGATAGTCCTCCAGGATTTCTCTATATTTTGCAGCCTTCATTTTACCCTCTATCTTTACAAGTCTTCAAAGGCCGGCTGCAGAGAAGCGCTTGACCTTGGAGTCTTCCACATACCATTTGGCAAACACTAGTCAAGATCTAACCTTCCTGAAGCCCTGGTAACTGAAGAGAGGAAGAGAAACCCTTGTAACTTTGGGTCCATTTGACCAGGGATGGTTAATATTAGTTTTCTTCAACAGTGGTTTTCACTTTGCTCAATTTCCCATAAAGCTCAGCCGGGTAAGAACCTGGACAACAGGTGTTGTAGTTTAGTCTCTCCCATCTCACCTGCTGAAGCTTTGAACTCATTCAGAGTGAATACAGGTGTCTCAGTGGTCTCAGTGGTGAATATTTATGCATCACTTATTTTACATTACATGTTTTTATTTAATCAGCATTACTTTGTAGAAACTTGATTTTACTGTGTCATTGAAGAGTTGTTTTTTATTTGTTTGTTTTTGTCAAAAAGACCAGTTTATCTTGACCATGATAGATGTCCAAGGGGGTAAATATTTTTTATAGGCACTGAACAGATACACCTTTCTTTGAATCATGGGCCTGAATTCCAAGAATGCCTTACTGCTGATACTATGTATGATTGGCACTGCTTTTCAAATGAGCAGCACATCCATAAGCTAGAATAAATATCCCTTGTTATATTAACATTAAAGCAGGTAGGCTTGGCATATTTTTAAAGTGCTGTACAAATATTATTTTATTCCAGACGATGACAGATTGCTGCAACTCAAACTTCAGGCAGATTGTTTTCTAATTGGCAACTAACCAACAAAACCTTTTCAAATATTCTACAATGACAGGGAGTGTGGAACCAAAAGCAGTACAGTCACACAGAAAATAATCTAAAAGGTTGATTATAAAACAGAAGACTGAGACTGGCAGCCCACCTGCAGGCAGAAAGTGAGCCAGAAGCTGAGCAGGTTAGACTTGCCGGGAGAGAGGGAATAGGCAGACTGTCATAAAATCTGATTTGTCACAAAGGATCAGTTTGGGGAGCAAAAAGACAACACCTGAAGGACTGCTCTAAGCTGCTGACTAAAACTGTAGGCAGCAGAAAGCTGTGTTGAATACAAACATGATGGGCCTATAAGTTGTGCAAGGGCAAAATGAAGAAGTCACAAACACAAAATCACAAAGAAAATAAATCCACACTGGATAAGAGAGAAAAGAGGATGTTAAAGGAATAGTCCAGTCAACTTTGAAGTAATGATCTTTTTAATAGTTATAAAATAATTATTACTTTGAGCAAACAGAGACAAACTAAAACAACATTATCATGTAAGATGGTAGAGGTTTAACCCAGCTAATGTAATGTTCTTCACACAAGTATGTCATTTTTAAGAGAGACTTGTTTTATAAGCCTGGAAAATGACGAAAACCTGGCGCTCATTTGGCTAACCATTACCCTAGACTAGATGAAGACTTTTACCTCTTTTTGTATACTCTGTTCTATGACTGATTTCACAGTTAATATTGTAATAACTACTGACAACTATTAGACAGAACATCTCTTCAAAGTTGACTGGGCTTTTCCCTTAATCATAGCAGAAAAAAGATTCAATTTATTAATCGGGATTTGTAATTAGGTATTAGTAGGGAATAGTTTATTTTACATAATTAGTGGTAAGCAACTAAGTAAGTAAAAAGGTAGACATTTTAAAAAATATATATTTTAATAATTTTGTGACAAGACAACTGAAACACTCAGAGGGTTTTTCAGTCTTTCAGGACAGCCAGACCTCCATTCAAAAAGTTGGATAAAAAAGTTTGCTGTTTGCGTAATTGTAGAATAAGTGAGTTATTCCACTGTGATACAAGAAAACCGACAGCAATGAGACATAGACCAAACAAGAAAATTACCATATAAATATGATCATTTCATGAGAAGACAAATTAAGAGTTTAGTCTAGTGGGCCTAAATGGAGTTTTGGGACTAAATGTGAAATTGAATGTATGTATTGTGAAAATCTTCACAAACTGGAGAGAGTGAGATCAAATTAGGTCTTTTATTCTAAACCACACCAACACAAATACAAAGCCACCATGATGTCTTGCTCAAACTGAGAAAACAGGAGTGATGCAGACTTGTTGCACTGGACTCAAAGTCAACAATGTCTTTACAGCAAAGCACTGCAACAACAAGCAAGTTACTGTATTCATTGACACACCTTACTAATTTTCTTTTGTCATTTTTTTTATCTTCCTGTCAAGTGTAATTTAAAATGTTCATGTTGTAGCTTCTTCCCACAGACTTTTTGTTGTCATTCCATCAACATGAATGAAATGGCAGTTGTTTGATTAACTGTGTGATAAAGCTGCTTAAAAGCAGCCTCACACTGTTTGAACAGACAAGCATCCATCTAATTAAACCCTTAGACTGGGTGGATTTCATCACAGCAGAGACATGGGAAAGTGTGTCTAACTGTGGTGAGCCAGCTGAATGGGAGAGTGTGGAAATATTCAGTCCACATTTCTGAGGTTGCCTTTAGACCATCATATGTATTATTGCTGTCTCGATTCATTTGTCTTGCTGATCTCAGAAACCAACACACATGCATAGTGAAGAGGACACAACTCTATTTGACATATAATTTATACTCAAAGGACTTTGGTTTACAGGCATAAACACTCAAATCCTTCATGTGTCCATTGTCCATGTTTCCTATTTTACAAACACTTATGAAGAGTTATGAAAAAATGACCCTAATTTTTGCTTGATTTATTAAATTTTCTTGATGACTTAATGGTCTTTAATTCCAGGACCATAAATTCGTCATTACATATTACTGAATTGCTTCCCATCTTCTTCAGTTTAACACGATCCTCTCATTTCATGAAATATGGTCCAAGAGATATTAAAGCAAAGTTTGCTTTCAGGAATTTCTACATTGTGAATTAAAAGTTGCCACAGACTGGACAAACATGATATTCTGTAGTTATTTATACCTGGTAACAGACAGAACTGCACAGGGAAACAGGGGTGATTTGGAGCCAAAATAAAAACCAATGGTGTCATTATGGTATGATCATTAGAGCATAAAATCAGTATTTACAGTTGCAGTCAGAGGTTTACATCCACTAAACATGTGCATGAATGTCATATTAATTTTGTCTTTTTAATAATACAGGGTTTGGTTTACAAGGTGGAATGATTATACAATGTACTACTTCAGTGATTCTTAAAAATGAGAACTGGATGCACAAGTTTGAATTTATTGTGGATTTTCTCTAATTCACATAGTGTGTTAGTGTAAATCTTTGAATTAGTGGTGCTGAAGGTCCTAGAGTGTCTTTTATCTTGACAAGGTCTGGGAAAAGACCCAAACTGTCTTCCTTCGATAAAAAGAAATTGAATAGGATGCTCAAGAACACCAACGTCATTGTCCACAGTGAGGAGAGTTTTGTCAATTCAAAATTAAGTAATTTGGTCACAGTGAAAAGTATGTTTGGAAGAGTCAAAAGGAGACTTTTGTGCATCCTAAAATGGTTTCTGAAAGAATAAAGCAGGCAAACATTAAGTTTTTGGAAGAGCCAGGACCTCAAATCTGATGAAAATTTGTGGACTCTGCGTAAAAGCCAGGACTTTGCCAGAAAACCCATTTAAATGAACTCTACCAATTAAGCCAAGAAGAGTGGTCAAACATTCAGGCAGAGTTATGCTAAAAGCTTGCTGAGCATGTGGTCAAGGTGCAACTTGTTAAATGTTAAAGCCGGTGTTTGAAAAAATATGAATCTGTGTGTATCTTTTTTTACTCATTGTGGATCAGAAAAATTCCACAATAAATTCAAATTTGTGCATCCAGCTTTTCTTTTTAAAAGTCATTGAAGTTGTATGTTTTACAACCATTCCACCACAGAAAAACAACAGTTTAAATAAATAATTAAAAGACCCAAACTAATATGACCTTCTTTGCAGAGCAAAATTCCAATGAATCTTGAGGTGTCTTCACACTTTTCTGATCCTTTGTACCATTAGCAGTACTTTCAGCCACACTCTCTTTCATGATCCTTTACTCTACAAGCAAGCTCTACCTAAGAGTGCATTTAAAAAAGGATCTTTATTCTGTAGTTGAAGATGTTTTGCTTCAAGCTATCAATAAGACACTGACATTATACTTTATCTTACTTGTAGTTTTTTTTATAAACACCTTTTTGACACAATTTCAGGTGTTTGCCAAACGTGAGTACCCAGGAGATGGACAGGCATAGGAGAAGTTTTAAGGTAAGTGAGTTTATTTCAGGTGAAGGTGGGGAAGGGGAACAGGATCTGAAAAAGGAGGGCAATCGGGTTAATCTTTTGAGCAGCTTGTGGTTCAGAGGCTGGTTTGACAAAAGGTGTAACATGAAAGCTAACGACAGGTGGCAGGGTGTGAGCTCGGAGGTGCAGTTCCAGGAATCCCAGGTGAGTATTTACAAGGTGCAGGTCAGTGGTTTGCAGGTGGTGATCAGTCGTGGTTTCCAATCCCGTCGGTGGATATTTACACAATGCCGGTGGAGGTTTGTAGAGGGCAGGCAGGCTTCGGTGAAGAACCAGCAGGTAGGTCTTGACAAGAAAACACAGATTTGGCAGGTCTCCAGCAGGTACGCCGGATCAGGTAAGTAGCAGCAGGGTTTCCAGGTAAGTAGTTCTCAGGCAGAAGTGTGGCGAGCAGAAACAGGATTACTGGTAAGTATACAGAGGACATACACAGGTAAGAAACTTCTAGACTTGGTTTTCTGGCTGAGACCGTTTGCCCAATGCACACGATGCTTCAGCGACGAACTGCCTTAAGAACCCTGGAGCTGTGTGATGAGGACCTGCTGCAGCTGTGAGTAATTAGAGGACCGGCCAATGAGAAGATCCGAGGGAGCAGAACAGGTAACAGGTGGCACATTGCCACACTTTTTTAGGCCAGAAGTGATCATATTGGAAAACAAAAGTGACTTGAGAGTATTCTTTCGGACTTCATGGGACTAAAATATGTATCTTTGAAACCTAACATGTACACTCACTGAAAAACAAAGTTAGGTGCTCAAGGCAAGGCAAGGCAGCTTTAGCACAAAATCAGCAACAGGACAACTCAAAGTGTTTACATAATTAAAACACACAATTAAAACCATTTTGACAAAGTGCAAAAGAACAATAAAAGCATTTATTTTTTTAACAAGGGCACTTTATTTATTATTTATTTTTTATGTATTTGCCAGGGACCATGCACAGTAAAACATTAAACTCTGATTGAGTAAAGATGCACTGTACCAGATTATAGCTTTCTAGCTAGTTTCCATCTGCAGTCTCTGTGGCAGTCAAAAAAATTTAATTAGTCTAAGTACAAAAGTAAAAAACAACTACATAGAATATGTTATTCACATTAGTCTACTTACACAGAATGCTAATTCATACCAGTACATACTAAAAGGTGCATAGATCTGAGTATTTTTTCATATTTAAAGTAAAAGTTAAAAGTCAGTACTGACAAATTTGAGTTCTTAAAATCCATATTTTTATTTCTCTGGAGAAGGCTCTGTAATATTCTTCAAGTTTCTGAGGAGCTGGTTCCAATCCTTTGAGGTCTGGAAAAGCAGATTGTCCAAAGGTAGTTTTTTGTTTGGGAATACTGCACTCCCATCTAGAGGTGGTCCTTGTTACTCTGTTCATATGCTCATAGGTTCTGATGAACAAAAAATTTAAGAGGCAGAGGTTCAGCACCATATTTAATTTTAAACACCAGTGTCGTCTTCATTCGTATGGAGAGGGTGAGTCTTAAAACCTGACACTGGTCCTGTGACAGCTTCAATGTTTTGATGGTCAAAACACTGAGTGAAGGTCAGCGGACATAGACCATGTCTCACAGGCATAGTAGAAAGCAATCCCAGCACTTGACAAAATTTGACAAGAGTTCATTGTTGGTTCGTATGAGGCCAACTTCCTAGAATCAAAGATGAACGTTACGACCCATGGATTCTTCCAACGTTAGAATTCATTGGCACACAAGGGCACCCTCACACTTTGAGATGGTTTGTAGTCTCCCATGACAACCACACCAAGGGAAGATAGCTATATTGTGCACCAAGCATTGCAGAACCCCACGACATCTAATGCTGCCATCCAGACCCTGGTTCTGGACTCTTTACAACACTCTGTGTCCTCTCACACCAGGTCTCAGTGACTGGCATCATCCGAACTAAAGGCTCATCATAATAACTTTTGAGAATGAACATATCTACAGTTGCAAGTAATAATATTTGCTATTTTGCCATTATATTTTGTCATAAATACAAATTTGTATAATGAATTTTGCAGTTTTAGAAATGGGCAAATTACTCTTACCAAGAATTGTTATTTTTACATGATATGGGACTGAGGACTACTGAGCAGCTGGCGTGGTAGGGACTGTGTTGATTTAATATTATTTATTAGTAAGGTCCTGCCTATTCCACTCAAGTTATTTTTATTGCACCTCCTCTCCGCAAACATAATTTAAAAAAAGCACAAAATATCTAAAAACTGAAGCTTCTAAGAATGCTTCCAAAAATAAAGATTTTCAAAAACTTTGGTGTCATTGTGTGGATTTGGTGTCATTGTGCCCTAGAAATCACAACAATGGAGCTATTCCAAAGTCAGAAGTTTTTAATTTTTTCCGACTTCACCTTGTTCTCAAAACTAAGATCAAAACTTTAGAAGTTATTCTGCACTTATATGTGCTCTAACTTTTGATTAAGTCCTTTATGTATACAACTTGAAAATTTACTGCCAAAAAGCACTACACTACCTGCTTGCCTTTCTCACTTTGCATGCATGTGTGTGTGTGTGTGTGTGGGGGGAGGGAGGGGAATGTGAAAATGACAAATGTGTGAATATGTGTGCGAAAGGAGAGCAAAGTGTGGGTGGGGGGGGGTGCGTGTGTGTGTGATAAGACATTCCTCGTACTGCTCACAGAGAAATTTCAAAAGGATCAAAAATACACCAGACAGTCCTGCAAAGATAATCAATCACCACACGTAAAATGTGTGTGTGCGTGACTGTGTGTAAGAGGGTGGATAGAGAAAGAAAGCAAAACAGAGAAACTGATAGAGACAGACAAAAAGAGAGAGAGGGAAGTGAAGCCAAGTCGCTGGGAAGGTTGGTGAGAAGAACTAAAATACATACATATAGTTTGAGAGTGTGGCCTGCGTCTATGTGTCTGCACTCGGGAATTGGAGTCATAAATCAAACAGCCTGTCAGAAGTGGTAGTGGGGTTTGTTGGAGAACATGAAGAGGGGGCGGAGGGATGGAAGAAGAGAGCAAGAGGGGTAGAGCCTCAGAGTCATTCTTACACTGCATCACACTTTCAGCCTGAATGCAATTTCCCCTGAATGTCAGGCAGAGATGTGAGGTGGGGCAGATAAGAAAACTGAGTATATGTTGTGGTATGTGTGTGTGTGTATGTGTGTGTGTCTGTCCTCGTCTCTGTCCTCAACCCCAGGACACAAGACACAGGCCCAATTCTCATTATGTCGACATGATTGAAGTTGCTCTCTGTGTAACCTCATTATTGGGACTGTTAGATAAGGTGCTGTAATTGCTCACAGCAACCACAGCCCCACTGAGATGTGCATTTTAGTGTGTTTGTCTACATTGTGTAATGGTATGGTTTTAGAGGCACATGTTAGATTGTTTTACACCCGGCGGTCATCAAACAGACCAATGATGTCATTTCAAGATTCTCATCAAAAAAGCAACAAATACTGCTGAGTTTGATTGCAGAAGTTTTAGTTTTACCAGAAAGGTAAGGGCCATCAACTAGACATCCCTTGAGAACCGGGTAGTTGAAGCTGAAACAGGACAAGTGTTCTTGTAGGCTGGTCGCATGACGTAAACTGCGTCATTTTGTTCTCATAGCAGCTTCGTTCTATGCTTCTCAACAAGGCCCTGGACAAACTTTTTCTCACAAGTATTATGTGATTGGTCAGAGGTTGTTGTGAGCGAGTTCATGAGGGAAAGATGGGAAGCTTCAATTGAGTCATTTTGCTTCTGCTGCCTCGCTGAGAAGCAGCTGGCCGAGCCTGTTAGAAAATGCAGCCGTCTTTACAACTATTACAGCAAAACTTAGAAACCTATGAACTTAAAAAGACAGTGCAGAGACACAGGAGGCTCTTCGTGGCTTTGACTGTCTCAGTTGGTTTAATAAACATGTCTGATCATGGTATGGAACTATAAAACAGTCAAATCTGTTATAATGAGATTAAAGTGGTGAAAGCAATGCTAACATAAAAAAATGTGAGCATTTCACATTATTTCTATACAGTTCATCTTTTTAACGTTTACTAGATGTAACTAAAGTTATTTTGAGATTTTAAAAAAACTTTAACCATTTTATCAAACTTCCTGATGTTTATTATTTTATCTACAATGAATAAACTTGTAAAACACTCTGTTAATATGTGCTTTGAGCATTGAATAATCCTGAAAGTGACTTGATTATGAATAATGGCTTACATTTATTCAGGAAATGGTGATTGAAATCCACGCTAATAGTCATACAGTCAATAAATATTAAAACAAAAAAACGAGTGCAGAAGTAGATAGAAACTAATTGGTAAGTAATAATTACTAGCTGTCAGGTAATGATAATAATAATAATGATTAAGTCAATATGTAATCCACTTGTAGTGATTCACTAAATATCCAACCTTACTTTATTTTTCAGCTGAAAATAAACTAGATGTTCAAAATGATTTACTACATCCATCAATTTATACATCCAGATAAGTAAACTAAAAGCAAATCTGCTCCCACATGGCTCCTTTACAACCTCTTTGTTGCTTTAAACATATATTTCAATATATGTTTGCCTTATGGGAGCAGTAGAAGATATCCTTGATAGGCCAAAGCTGTTTCCCTTCAGTGTTTTATGCAGGCAAAACAGAAGCGGCTCTAAGCCACACTCAGCCAGCATGTGATGTGATATCAGCTAACTGACAAGGTTGTCATCACTAAGTAACTATAGTAAATAAGTAAATAAAGTTTACCATGTAGCACCACTCTCATATAATAATGATGAAACTTCTTCATTATAAAGTAAATACAACAGAAGGAGCAGTAGGAGTGGTGTTCTGCAGGCATTGCTTCCTCCATCACTAACATGTGTCACTTCAGCTCTGTGACTACCTAAGTTGCCAGCAGATGAACATTCATCCTTTCTCAGCCTTTAACTCATGACATTGATGTGAAACAAAGGCCCATTGGGAAACTCCCATAATGCACTGAGTACCTCTCTACTATTTCACTTTACTTCTTTCTCTCTCAGTATGTTTTTTAACATTTTGCTCTTGCTGTCCACTTCATACCATTCTGTCAAGACAGATGGGCATCCTCTGCTCTGCTAGAGGTTTTAATCCCTTCTGTATTTCATTTCTCCTCACTGTCACTAAGTGCTTGCTCAGGAACTTCAACAGTTCTCTAAATGTAAAGTGTCTTGTTGTGAACTACGGATGTATAAATAAAACTGAATGCATTTTTTCAAGTTGTATCTTACAAAACATTATTGAATAAATAGTTGTCAAAAATCTACTATATGTCGCAATTTGAGATCATTTCCTCAGAATTAGGGCTCAAATGCTGACCACAGAGGCCAGACACAGGTCAAGGTAAGTAAAAGTTTTATTGCGAGAACCACAGTTGACAGGTCTGAGAAAAATCAGTTGTCTGAAAAGGAGGGGACACAGGTTAATTAATATTAATGGATGGTTTCACTTTCAGATGTAATTGTTCTTACATCTTCCTTTCCTTTTTTTGCAGGCTCAAATGAAGATGAGGATTCCAGGGATCTGAAGAGTGAGAGAGGAGAGAACAAAAGGGGGGTTTTGGTGGAGAGCGGACAAGCAGGTGAGTCTGAAGTAGGTGTGCTGAGCTGATCTGGCTTTTCTCGCCTTTCAGGAAGAAAGAGTGGTTGATTCCCAACTGAGAATTCAGGAGGTTTGCAAATACGAGCACAGAATAGTCAAGGAGGTGACCATGCAAGGAGACAATGGAGGAGAACACAGGTTAACTTGGGGAATACATCACAAAGGACACCTAACGAATGGCTGAGACCAATGATCACCACATGTCATTCAATGGTCCAGGAAAGAAAGATGTCTCAGCTCAACCTCATATTGGCAGTGACAAAATCAGCTGTGATTGATTGCATCTGAGTCCAACTGCTCATCCAGCAGGGAGTACTGAGAACTGCAATTTCGACCTAGGAGTGGAAAAGGGGATTGATAAAGGAAAAGTAAGGGATAAGAAGGGGATAAGAACCCCAGACATCTTGGAACCGTGACACTGATTTTCATCTGTGTTAATAGATGATATGATAGTAGACTGACTTTAGTATTTAATACAAACACAATATTCTAATCAAGTTCAATATCACTGAGCTGTTGGCATAGTTGGTGTTATATCTAATAACGCCATCTGTATTTCCTCAGTCTGCTGTCAAATAATGTGAAAAATCTCTTCTATCTTTCCTTCACTTAGCAAAAGACTCAATGTTAGAACAGGCAACGTGTGGAAAAGATCTGATTGAATCATTATTTTATTATTTATGTGAAAAAACATCAGCATGATATGTATGCTGAAAGCCTAATAGGTATTCAGTCAGGTTACATGAATGAAGCAGGAGCAAAACAACAAGAATAATTTGTGGGACACATTTATTCCTCATGAAAACTATGACAGGTCAGCAGAGCCAACTGGACAAGAACATCAGTTTAATCACACACATAAAACAAAACACGCTTCAGACAAACAAATTTCTTAATTAACAGGACCTCTATGAAAAAAAATCCATCAAATCTACAAAACTAATGAGACAGGCATAGTTTGTTTAACAAACCATGAAAAAGAATTTCGATTTCAGTCAACTCCACTAAGGTATTTCTTTTTTTTTCAAATATGCAGGAAATCTCTGTGTTCAGAAAGTAAAACATTACTTTAAAATGGAAAAATTAATGAAAAAATGTGTGTGTTTGTGTGTATATTGTATCTGTTTTTAGAAATCTCTCCACCGTATGTGAAAGCAGATGTTAAGTTTTTGGCAACAGTTTGCACAAAGTGTGAGGATTCAGGTGGGATTAGGACTCTTTATTTTGACAGATAATGTAAGCAAAAAGGATCCATGAGTTTTGTTATGTTCTGTGATCCTACAATAATGAATTTTGAAATTGTCTTTTCTTGCACCTCAGTTTGCCCAAAGTATTTCTTCTTGAAGTTCAGTCACTCTTTTGTTGTTTCTTTTGAAGCAACAATACTGAGTTTGTTGTACAGCAGTTACATTTTTATAAGTTGTAGTGGCACATCTGCCAACAACTGAAGTTTACTGTGTTTTGGGGGATTTGGAGAAGGCAAAAAACGCAGCAAAAAACGGATGGACGAGATTTACTGAAGCCATCCAGTTCAATACCCAGCGCAGAAGCAGCTTGTAATGTCTCTCTAATACACAAGTTCATTGGTTCATAACAGAGTGACTAAAATGTGGAAGACAAGCACAAACATTTTCTACTGACCTCTGAACCAGAGGGAGTGCTCATGGGAAGAGCAGACATCCCAGAGGAAAGTATTTCTTTCATAGCGTTTATTCAGCTGAAATCAAAAGCTGTAAATGTATAATTCTGGTAAGAATAGCAGTTCTGTGGCAGACACTCTTGAAACTAGATAGTGTGTGGTTCATGTGTGTGTGTCACTATGCATTGGTTTGACCACCCACAACACACCTCTCAGATGTTTCTCTCATTCCTACAGCCAAAAGCAGCATGGAAAAGCTAGCTTTATGAGCATGTGGGCAGCAAAGAAGTACAGGGGAAATGTAGATGATTTGTAGGGAGACCATAATGAAGACAGATGATCCAGCTCTGGGTCTGTCTGCTGTTGAATCAGCGATGCCACCCAGTAAGAGAGTGTTTGTCCTCTGGTCTGGCTCTGTCCTACTTATTTCTGTTTTCATGTTGCTCCTCCACCCCTTTAAATTATCTTTGAAGATGCTCAACATGCTCTATATGCAGAGAAGTAGTGACAACCCATTTTCTCTACAAAGAATGTGGAAACAAATTTTGGGCAAACTTCTTTTCCATTTCCAAAATGTAGATTTAAACATTTTTACTGCCCCTACTTTTTGTAAGGCCAACATTTTTGCCGGGTCATGGTGCATTGCATCAGACTATTGTCTTGTTGGTTTACTAGGAGTGTATTTGTGTTAAAATCTTTCAGTAAATGGTAAATGAACTCTCCTTTTATAGCGCCTTTCTAGCTAAACTGGCCACTCAAAGCACCTTACAACACAATCTGTACCCTCATTTACCCATCCACATACACATTCATACAGCACTCTACTGAATCTCTACAGAATGAATGCAGTGATGTTTTAAACCTGTACACTTGGAAAATGTTTGTGTGTGGAACTAAAGTGCAAAACTATAAGTCACGCCCAGCAATTGTTAAAAGGTAGGTCATGAAGCAAGACCACAACAAAACATCATGGTGAACACAGACAGACCACAGCTTGAGGACCCCCAATATCAGTAAAGCTGTTTTTTTGGGAATATTACGGTTATTTCAACTACAGTGACAACAGAGAAAGAATTGTTGATCAACCAAAAGTTTTATGTCAGCATTGTTCAACAGCGATAGGGTATGTAGCTGTCTCTACACCAAACTTAATTAGTCGACTAAAACAGCATCATCCGAATGTAAGCTGACATGAAGAATAAGCAAACTAAAGTGCAAACCCAGCTGCTTGTCGCATTCAAACAACCCCTTGCTAACAATTCAGACTGGGAGAAATTCATAAAAAATGTCATAAGAGGTTTCATAGCAGCAGATATGTGATTACTCCATTGTCAAAACAGCCGGTTTTAAACCCACACTGAAAGTAGTAGATGAATGTTACAAAGTTGCTTTCTGTCAGCATGTTACCCAACAAATTCTGCCAGTTTTTTATAGGCAAATACAAACTACAGTTGTCCAAGTCTTATCCAAAGCTTTTGCTATATATCTATATGTACCTAAATGGATGCTATGTATATTTGTGTCTCCCAATGTAATAGTACTGTGACTTCAAAACTAAGGTATAGCTCAAACCATGATTTTTGTGGTTAACATGACTTCAAAATATGCAACATCTGTTTTATAACTGGTGAGACTAATGCTATTTTTACCCATTAGTTTTTATTGTCAGGGAAATTTTGTTCACTCTAACTGTCCCTTGGAGTTCCAAGATAAACATCAAAAGCTTGTAAAAATACATTGACTCAACTCAAATAGAAAACAAAGAGAAAGACACAGTCAGGTGTGAGGACAGTATTTGGACACAGCTGAGTAGATTCATCAGTGTGACTGACATTCGAACAGGCCAGCTGCTGTCCCACCACATGAAGGAAGGAGGGTGGGATGAGAGAGGAAGGATGTGTGTGTCTGTCTGTGTGGAGGGTGTGTTTGTGTGTGGTGTGATTGTGTGTGTGTGGTGTGTTTGTGTGCGTGTGTTTGTGTGTGGTGTGATTGTGTGTGTGTGGTGTGTTTGTGTGCGTGTGTTTGTGTGTGGTGTGTCTGTCTTTTTGTGCATGCCTGCATGTTTAAGATTTGAAGTCACTGTGTCTTCTTTATCTCTTTGTGAAAGCTCCACATTCTGCAACTCTTTGTTGTTGCCTCCTGCTGCAGGGCGGCTTGACAGTCAGTGAATGGCCATCCTTGCTGTGCATTGGCGGCCTGCGGCGCAGAGTCAAACTCTTCGTAGCCCCTATTAGTGTGAGCAACTCACAAACATGACAGGCCTTTGGTGTGTGCATAAGTGTGTGTGTGTGTATTCTTTTGCTTGTTTCGCTTTTTATCATTAGTCATTCAGTCCTATTTCGACATTTTGGGAAAACTGTTCTGTCATGTGGAATAATTGAAGCGAACGTAGAGACAGCGATGCTGAAGGTTTGTAAAAGAGTGTGTGAAGCTGAGGGTGTGTTTGGGAGAAAGCACAGTTCTTTGTGTGTGTTGCCACGTCAAATGCCACCCCCACCTCCTCTGCTTCGTCCTCCCTCCTTTCCTTTCTAGTCTGACAGTGATTAATGATCCTCAGCTGTCAGGTACATTACTCACTATGCTCCATCGCCTTCTTTTTCCACTCTTTTTACCTCATCTTTCTACTTTTTTCTCTTTAAATATAATCCTGAAGAACCACACAAAGGTAAGTGTGAAAGAGGATCAGAAACAGTCAACACTCACTGTAACCCTTTCTGAGTCTGTGTCAAGAGAGAAGGTCGACCAGAAACAGCCTTTCAAAACTGACCAAACACTGAAAGGAATAATACCACTAATGAAAGGCATGTAGCAGGAATGTGAGCCAGAATACATTTACTGCTCTGTGAGTGTGTGGGCTGTGCAGGGGTGTGAGCAAGAATCCCTCTCCATGGGTATATGTGTGAGTGTTTTTTTACATGCGAGTGTGAGCCCTAAATGTGCCATGTGAAGGCGTTTGAAAGAGGCCAGACGCTGGGTGTCAAGCGCTACTCTGTCTTTCCTCCGCACTCCCCTCCATCCCACTGCCTGCCCCGATGATGGATGACACCGAATGAGAAGTTTCCTCTCTTGGACTGCTGACTGCAGCCGGCTGCCGTCACAGGAACAGCCATCTGCTTTCCATTGCAGGGGCCAGTGGGGGCCCTTGGTTTGGACCTGGGTTTTGGCTACGCTGGCAGCACGAACTGCCAGGCATCAAGTCAGGGTGGGCTGCACAGGAATAAACCAACCCATCTGTGAAACCGGCAAATTAAGCGAATAAAATGTTTATTTTCAACTAAAACTGAAGCGTGATTAATCAGTCTGGATCACTGTTAGTGTGGAAACTCCAGTAATTTCAACTCTGTAAATGGCATTGTCTTATTAGTTTAAGTTAAAAAAAATCAGCTGTTTGAAATGAAACATCTGAAGGAAGTGACTTTTTATTTGGAAAAAAATCCATCTAGTATTAACTGGTCTAGTATGAAAATTCCCACACTGCTGCATGAAAAGGACAAATACACTCTTTGTACCTGCAAATTTTAACTTTGACTCTTGATGCAGCAAAAGTATACATAAATATGTGATGCTTACCTGTGGTTTTTGTAGTTTCTAAAAGTAGAATGGGAGGCAGAGCTTTCAGTTATCAGGCTCCTTCTTTTGTCAAACCAGTTTCTGTCTGTGAGGCTGACACCCTGTCTCCTTTTAAGACTAGGCTTGAGATTTTCATTTTTGATAAATCCTATAGTTAGTAGGCTTGGGATTCCTGAGCTAACCCTTAGTTATGCTGCTATAGACTTTAACTACTTGAGGTCTGAATGACTACATTTCCTTCAAACACCAAAACCTATTGTCTTTATTCTCTGTAATCTCCATGCTTGTATTTTCAGTTACTGCTACTATTAATGTGTGTTTTCTTTGCTTTCTTTTGATAGAAACTACAGTTGGACCAATAGCTACTGTATTTGTCATTCCTTTTTTTCCATTACCATGTTGTCTCTGTGCTGCTCAGAATGGGGGATTGTATCAAAGTGAAGAATTTGACAAATACATATAATGTTACACCCCTAATACATACTGTGTGTGTATTTATGTACAAATAATGTATTTATATATAAAGGTTACATTAATTATATAAATTATTTTGCCCACATACGTGCTATGCAAACAATGTATTTTCACTGCCTTAACAAATTTATGATACAAGCTCTTCAGGCTTGAGCAAGATCTTCAGGTTCATGAAAACCATCCATCACCTCCTACTGTCTCTACTTGTTACTCCCACATAAATGCGCTTTATCTTTTGCTTCTTGGTTTATGATATTTGCATCACCCATGCACCCCATGTCATTTCTTTTCTAACCAATGCTGGTTTTAAGTGAAAAAAACAACACAGAATATTACTGGTGTTCATGCAAAGAAAGCAAGATACTGGGTCAACTTAAGACTTCAGCAAGAATCCATCCTCGAAAAGAGACGGATCTCTGTTGATACAAAGGTGAGTGTTAGGTCCTTTGTTTCACTGTTAACAGGCATTGACAACAGAAATCTCAGCAATGTGTGTGTCAGTTTGTGGGTCACTGACCCATAACTGAAGGGTTTTCATTCATTTCTCAGCCACCTGCCATTTTTTGACATCTCTGTTTCTGTTTTTTTCTTTCTGCTCTCCTTCACTATTCTCCTTCTTCCACTGACACCTGTCTGTTACCTATGTATGTGTGATCTGTATATGTGCATCCAAATATTTGCATGTCTTAGCGTGATTTTGTTTCTGCTTTCTTGTGTTCTTGTGCTTTGAGCTGAGCCCACAATCAGCCAAACCTAAATCAATCATGTTTTGTACTGAGATAAAAAGAGGTGGGAGCCCTCATTGATGAGGCAGCCAATACAGTGATTGGCAGGGTCAATGAAGACCTCAAGGGAACAATGAAATTTTCTACTGACTGACTGCCCGTCTAGAAAGAAAAGTTGAGTGTTTAGGGCAACAGAGTTTATCTGGGTTGAATGAGTGCACAGGCCCAGTAAAACTGGCTGCAGGTTCTGTTGTTGGTCATTATCTCATCCAGTAATTTGACAGAACAATATGCACTGAATTCAATTGTTTACCTCAAGACATTTTTATTTGGTTTCTCTGATTTTGTTGTCTGTTGTTTCACTTCAATGTTCCCATCTTTAGAGAATTCTTCATTTTGTGCCATTATGAGATTAAGATTTTTATTACATTCTCGTCAAACTGAAACACAATGAGACACATTGTACGGTTTTTATGGACTATTGTTGCCCGCCATTGAAGGCAAAGGAGGACCGATCCTGTGTTTGCATGTGCCTGTGTTTGTGTGTTGGTGTGTTCGATTGTATGTACCAATAGCACAATAATTATAATGAAACTTTCAGAAAGTAATCATCTATAACTGTTTAACTGGTTGATGTGTATAACTAATTAATTTTTGGAGTCAGCCTGATTTAAGATGGCTGCTACAGCCAACTGACCATAGAGAATACAAAAATAGCGATAAATCTCAGTGAATTATACAGATATTTGGCTAAAATTTGTTATGGTAGTAGCTGACAGTCATTCTCAACACTTACTCAAAGCACTCACAGAAGCAAGATCACGCAAGATATTCCAAGATAATGACATTTTAAACGTTTGACCAAAAGAGCTATAGCTGTTATTTCTTAACATAAAATTATTTTTTGTGTTAAATTCTGGCATGAAAGGCAGTGGGCAGTATGCATCCCTGTAAAGAATGTTAGATCTTTCATTTATTTAATTTTTTTGGCATTTCTGTTGCATGCTGATATTTTACAAAACAGTCTCTGAAAATGCAAAATCCTTACAGATTCTCGATAAATGAATCTAAATGCCCTCCTTCACTTTAGTTTTAGAAAATGTCCAGGAATAATAAAAGATAAACTCCCCGTCTGTTTATTAAATCTAATATCCGCAAGTTTCTTTCAGTCAAAACACCAGAAGTCCAGGTTCAACAACATTCATCATTTGTTCCAGAAGATTTTGTTGGATCAGATGACAGTTTAGTCCACTGCAGCAAATCTCCAGTTTCACCATAAGGAGCAGCCACTTTATGAATATGTATTGCATGTATACATAAAGGATTAAGATCTGTCCTTTAGTTCCTCTGCATCTACTTCTCTTTCTCACTCACTCTGTCTTCCCTCTCAGCTGTTCAAATATTGTCTTTCTATTTATACTGAGCTAAGGGAAATATTTACCCTGGGCCACTGAAGCAGGGTGGATATGAATGGGCATCATCTCAACTTGTCAAATTAGCTGCTGCTTTCTGCTTGCTAATGTCTCTGTAATTGGAATGGCTGGCAGTGCATCCTGCCTCGCTGCTGCTTTGGCATGGACGTCATGTGCTGCTGCCCATTTCGGAGGGTCAAGATGCTACTCAGCAGCCGCTGAGGGCACCTTAATATGCACATATTGAAAGCCTTAAAATGCCATTTCTGACCCTGGTGATTTTGATAACAGTTGTCCATCAAACTGTCGGAAACCTTGGAAAATAAAAAAAAACTGACATGCTTTATGAATAAATATACCTTGAGCTGTTTAGTATATGTATATATGTGTGTTTGTTTTTTGTTTGTTTGTTTTTGATAAATGTGCCAAAAATTCTTTCCAAGAGCGCTAAAAAAAAGCCTCTAAAGGAGAAAGAGGTCATCTTTTTTTCACTCAGAGCATTTTATCCTGTTTTGTCTCCCATGATGCCCAGGCATGTCTAATCAACACAGCCCAGCCTTTGGCATCAGTTTTAACAACAACAGGATTTTATGCATTTTTTCACAGTTTATTTGTAGATGCAACAATGTCTGACGTGCTAACACTCATCACTGGAAGAACTAGTGAATTTTACTTTTCCTGACATGCCTGCCATCTTTTTGTGAAGACAACAGTTCAGCTTCATATTGTTCTCCCTTTGTTCTTTTCATTCCCACCAGCTCTCAGGAGACGCTACATATTTGACATTCAGCGCATGTTGCTAACAGGGCTAGTTTTTAAAAAGTGGGTGCTTTTTGACCTAGCACTTATTTACATAAACATAGGCAGGTTTTTCCTCAAGATTATGCATCATGCTTCATGTAAATGTGACCAAACTGCATAAGCCCAGAGAGATGCTATTTGGTTGGCAGTGCAGTTTGAAGTGCAAATCTGCCTTTATGAGGGCTTCATGAATTAGACCGATGTACAAATTCCTCTTTTGCGTCTGGAAAAATATCCAATCAATTGATGAATCTGGACCTACATTTCTTGTTTTGTGCATATTCAATGTTTTTTTGTTTTTTTTCCCTGAGACTGGAATGTGCATGCAGATAATTTTGGCTCTGTCACTACTTTTGTACCGAATGCTTCTCCCCCATAGACAGGAAATAATGACTCAAAATATATATCACTTCCACATTTAACATG
Source organism: Kryptolebias marmoratus (assembly GCF_001649575.2). Lineage (NCBI taxonomy): Eukaryota > Metazoa > Chordata > Actinopteri > Cyprinodontiformes > Rivulidae > Kryptolebias > Kryptolebias marmoratus. Next base: position 8,006,840 of record NC_051430.1, on the reverse strand, counting down.
CTGTGCAAAAGAATCCAGGAGCTTAGGCAAAATGATCATATTTGACACTTCAGGAAGATAAATGGGCACTAAAACTAGTTTAGTTCAGAATCGTTAACTAATCTTAGTGTTGTATATTCAATGACATAACTATTGTGTACTTTTTTTATCTGAACAAAACACTAACTTCTGACATGCAAAACATTTTGAGGCTGAGCAAGAACTATTTAAATGTAATACTCTATGTGTGAATTTGGATTATCCTAAATTGTCAACTTGTCTTAGAAAAAGGGTAAATATTAGGAACTAAGTATATTAGGCCTCCTAAAAGAAATTGTGGATTGAAAAAAAAATGAAGATAAAGTTGTACACTTGAATAGATGTCCAATTATTAGTACGCTTGTGGCTCACAGAACAGAATTGCTGAGGTTTAGATCTAATGAAAACATTTTAAAGATTATTAAAACACATCTGCTGAGACGTCCATTAAATAGTTCATCACTGCCTCTTTACAGCAGTGAATATTTCATAAATAAGATATTTGATTTGATTAATGAAATCAAAGGACACTCTTTGACGCTGTTTCCCAATATGTAAACAGTGTCAGAGCAAAAGAAATATCTTGATTATCTTGATTGCAGTGTTACAAGTTTAAGATCTTTCTCTCTCAACATAAACAGTGGAAAAAAGTTTATTCTGATTTATAACTAACTGGTTTTATGCAACATGTGAGGAATATTCTCCTCTTAATTGTGGCTATAATGTTTTCCTGTTAGGACCTTTATTTCTTTACTTTTCATTGATAGGTCATGATGTTCTTTATTAGCACTGTGATCCTGAGTTTACATGTGTTCTGTTTGATTTGTGAACAAAAATATTGTTGTCTTTATCATTTAGTCCATAGTTGAGTCTGTATTGGCTGTGGTTTTGTGACACTTATAATTAAATAGTGTTTTAACGTTTACAGATGGAGTGCATGCTCTGTTCCAAAATAACTTTCCAAAACCTAAACAGACTATTTGAGTTTATTTATTGTGTTTGTGGCCTAAAAACAAACAGGTTTTTTTTCACTAGTAAGTTCATATGTATTGTTTTTTTGTGAATGTAAAATTTATATCAGTTGAATAATTCAAAATAATGCAGAATTATGCTGGAGGAAAAAAGGAAAAACAGACGGAAAATAAAGCACAAGTGGGTGTTTATTCTCTTGATAACAGCTGAAAGAGAGCAGGCAGTAAAACCATGATGGAAGCGGTCAACAGCCCACTAAAAAGGATTCTTCTGCAGAGCAGATGATGAGCTCGCAAGTGAGAGTAGAGAGGAAAGAAAAGCAGCTGCAGAGCTGATATTGATCTTCTGCCAGAGAGATTGATAGAGCAATAAGGAGCCGAGGAGAGGAGAGATGAGGGGTAGCTGAGGTGGAGGAGGAGGAGGAGGAGGACAGGAAGGTGAGGGAAAGAGGGGATTGTAGAGTGTGAGATGAATGAAGGGCAGGCTGAGGGGGTGAAAAGAAGCTGAGGAAAGGATAGCACAAGACAGGGGCTGAGGGTAAAAAGAAAAACAAGGGAGGTGATGTCGATAAAGTAGTCTGCAAGTGACATCATTTGAAAGGTAAAAGATCAGGTGTCTCTTCTTTAATTAGGTCAAGGAGAAAAGAGCAATGGGCTGGTGGAAAAATCAGAGAAAGATGGAAAGTAGAAGCAGAAAAAGAGGGATGATTGAATCTTGTGAGTGAAAAAAAAAATGGTGTGAGCAAGACCAGTCGAGACACTGAAGGTGACCTCCAACTGCCTAATGGCACAATACATATTCTTTAATGAAGTCACCAGGAAAATGCAGTCACATCCAAGCACAGCTCCACTGGCAGCTCCTGTGACTGACTGAAGACATCAGGGAGTGTGTTTCTGCTGTGTGTATGTGTCTGAGAGAGGGTGCTGAGACAGACTTTGTGAGACATGTGAAGCATAGCATGGGCACCGTTCATCTGCAGCCCCCAGGTGTGTGTATACGTGTGTGTGTATGTGTGTGTGATGTATGGGCATGTGTGGCTTTGTGAGTGGAGGACCGGCACAACCATCACTCAGGTCCAAGGCCTAATGGAGAGTCCTGGCAGACAGCTGGCTGATAGATGGCCTGACCAACACACACACACATACACAGTCATCGGATAACATGACTGATGCCTGGCCTCACTCACTTCGTGTCTTTCAGCTGCAACGGAGAGAAGAAAAAAGGAAGGGATGGAAAAGAAACAACCCTATGTGTGTGTGTGTGTGTGTGTGTGTGTGTGTGTGTGTGTGCGAGTTGCTGGCATGCCTACATTTCTGCCGATACAATCTCAATTTCCCAGTTAGTTCCTCTCCTCAGTTTGTCAGAAGTCATTAACATCACCGTGGTTCCTAACTTCCTGATGCACACTTATATATAAGGCTGTATATATATATATATATATATATATATATATATACACTCACACAATTGAACTAATGCCTGCTTTTATGATCAAGAGTGATGCATACTTGTAAACCCACACACACACACAAATACACAAACCACTGAAGCCACATGTGTTTTGTGTTGGTGCGGGCCATAGTACACAGCCTGCCTTCACTCTTCATTAGCCTCTGTTTGAATGAGATGCTCGGAGACATTAAGGTAATGTTACAAGCTTATAAACTATTTAAAGCCCCCTGGGTGTCAGTGCAGGGGGCACGATAAGAAGAGTAAAGACATAGGGGGGCCTGCAGAGGAGAAGGTAACAGAAATGAAGGGATGACTGAGCAAAAAGTGACATGTTACTCCTGTTGTCAGTATTTATAAATCGCATGCTTCATTATTATACAGTTCTGACAAAAATCATCTATAAGCATGATTGGTTGCATACAAAAAAAAGAAATCAAATGATTGCAGCTTCTGAAAGGTCTTCAAAGAGGCTAAGTCAGAAGGCATTTTCATCACAAATAAATACCAAACAGACGCTGCATGGCTCCATGGTTCATCTCTCTGATGTATTATCACATGACCGATGTAATGGTAAATGTAGGAGTGTCAGTTTCCACAGTGATACATTCCTACTGTTATTAAACAGCGTTTTTTTCCCCCAAGACCTCATAAGTTTATTTCTCCGAGTTACAGAGCTCAGTTGTTATGCAACAGATACCAGGAAATATAAGTCAGCTGCACTGTTGCACCATGGCTTTTTATTACAATAAACACATTCAAGCCCACATTCAGTGTCAGACTGCTGTAAAAACATGGCATGTGCATTCATCCACAGCTGAATCCAGTCCTTTACAAAAGGACTTGGTAAAGTCACATCTGCAAACTGGCTTATTTTGCAAACTACTTGTAAACCTTTTTTTTACGCCAGTTTCCAATTTATTTTTGAAAAGATGGCAGCTGCAGACATATTGTGGTCATTGGAGCTTAAACCATCACACTGAATATACAAAATATTTTATAACACCAGATCTATTCTTTAAGGCAATAAATCTACTTTACTGGATCATAAAAATCTTTTTGTGTAAAACACAGAGTACATAAAACATCTCTCATTCATCCCTTTTATTGGTTTAATTTGTAGAGTGTCGGGCTGCGCAGCGGAGCAGTTGGTTCACTGTTTCCTCGCAAAAGGAAGTTACTGATTTTGCCTTTAGACTGGGGTCTTCCTGTGTAATGTTGACATGTTCTCCAGTGCATGTATGTGTTTCTCTGGGTGCTCTGGTTTCCTCCCACAGTCTAAACACATGCATGTCAACTTGACTGGTGACTTGAATTGTCACTTAGTGTTTGTGAGTGATGTGAAGAGATCATCTGACAACTCAGGCTCATAAAGATTCATAAAGACAGGTAGGGCACAACCCTTTTAAATAAAAAACACAAAATGAAATGTGTTTTTCAAACACATATTTTACCTCTTTTGAATGTAAATTGAAACAAATTTTGATTCTGTTTTTACCTTTTTGCAGTTATGGGCCAGGACAGCATTGGTCAGTGGATTTATCATATCGCTCTGTCTGCAGTGGTTGGAAGTGCATTTTCTCTGGACTTGCAGAACCTTTTAAGAGTTTTCACTGAAGACTGAAAATAATTTTGACTGCACATGCTGCATACACTACAACAAACCTGAAATGTTCTAGAGTTTTCACTTGGACCACATTTGAGAAAATAAATGACCACATGCATAAAACTTTAAGTTTCTGTGGACTTTAGTAGGGTGGTCTAGTAATTATTTAATTTTCTTTTGAATATTCGATTCCCTGAATTTCACTTTGTCAAGTCTACCCAAAACAAAAATTCTAAACATTTTATGAAAATCTCTACATTGGTAAATATTTGTAAAAAAAAAAAATCTTTTTTTTCCATATGAAAAGTAGCTTGCAGGTGAACGAATTGTGCAAATGCAGCAGAGAAAAACTTGTTTTGCGAAATATCCATGTGAGTGTGAACATGGCCTAAGCCCGTGGACATTATGTTGTATTTATGTGTGAAGATGAGCCAGAAAGCAACATATTGCCTAAATCTTTTTGGATAAGAAAGTTGCTCTGTTGTCCTTTAACTTCAAAACCTGTAGCTGCCACATCAGAAAAAGAGACATCGCCCATCAGCACAGCAAATACCAAGCTTTCAACTTAAACGACAGCAGACACATTAGAAATGGATCTTGCTTTGTGGACAATAGGTATAGTCTCGCTCCATTGATTTCGCACCAGCTTTTATTGCACTCCATCGAAGGCTAATGCCTCTAAGATCCTGCCGCAGTCTGAATTATTCAGCAGAAGTGTTTTGTTTTTGTGTCAGGGCCGCAGGGGTAATTCTAGATTGGTGATACTTGATCTGCTGCAGGAGTAAAATGTCTATTGACTTTTTTTTTTCAGTTGCTACAGGGTCTGATGTATGCATATCAGCTCATGCTGAGCATCCATATCAAGTTGAGAGAAGGCCCATGACAGTGATATTTAGTGTCTGGCTGCATTCCAACATCGTCCCAAGCTGCATCAAGGCTTTTCATTTCAAAATAGAAAAGACATGTGGAATGAGACGGAACAGGAGACGACCGACTTCTCAGTATCACAGGGGGATTAAAAGAGGCATTGATGAAATGGATCAGAAGTGCAAGCAATAGCTAAAGACAAGAAAAAAGACAGAAACAGAGGCACAAAAAAGGAAGCGTTTAGCACTACAGAGACAATGAAGCAAAGCCACAGAGGAGAACAAAACAGCTCAGAAGAGATATGCACTCAGAGAAAGAAAGATGGATCCGGAGTGAAGAGAAGAGACGAGAAGAGAGGACAAAAGTGCTTTGGTTAAAATTCAGGGCAGGCAGTGGCGCGGGGCTATCATTACCATACATCAGGACAATAAATGAGGCTTTCAGCGGGCCGTAATAAGAGTTTGATAAATCATCGGGGCCAGAATTAACTAGATGTCAAAACAATGTGAGGGCTCTGACGGATGGCAGAGGAGGGGCCGATGGCACAGATTAGTCTAGCTGGAAGTGCAGGAGCGCTGAAGGGATGCAGAGGGAGGGTGAAGGGAAGTGGAAGGAAGGTGGTGGGGGTGAAAGAGGGGGAGGAGAGGTGAGGAGCACAAGGACAGAGGCAGACTGACTGTTAAACAGACAAATGAGACTGGGGTCTGCTCTGTCACATTCATGTACACATAGCAATGTTTGCATGAAGGCAAAAAGGAATGTGTGTATATTGGCCAGTTTATTTACTTGTTTTTGTATGGAGTTTTTTTCTTTTCTTGACCTTTGACCTTAGGAGCATGTCCCTGTAAAAAGTTCCCCTGTAACTTTATCAGCTGCTCTTCATCATTGTGCACGCGAGTGCTCATGTCGGGCCCGTCAGCACTCTACAGCTAATCTTGTTGGTTATCATGATGAGAGGTTAGTACAGCACTGCTCCTGTCCCCATACTCCACCCCCCAACTCCCCACCACCATCCCTTCTTCACTCCCCCAGTGGGTAGATTTAATTGCCAGGCTCTGACCTTTGCCGAGCAGCAGTGACAAGGCCTGTCTGCAGCGGTGGGAGGTGGTAGAGGCTCGATTAGCTCTGACAGGAGAGTCGGGCCATCGTAGGGAGGGAGGGAGTAAGGAAGGGAGGTGGGGGAGTGTGAGTGGAGAGCCAGTGCCAGCTAATTGGAGCTACTCGACCTCGGAGCAGTAAGCTAGAGAGCAGTTGTATGGGTCCAGGGCATAGTGATGTGTCTGTGTGTGTCGAGAAGGGGGGGTTGTAGGAGTCATACCTGTGCTTCATTTGTATGTATTTTGTCTTCTGTGTGTGTGACATGGATTCTTGCCTGTGTATTTAAGACGCACACCCATTGAATCAATCTGTCTGGGGTGTGTGCATGTGTGTGCTACTGCTGCACCAGGATTTGTTGAGCCTGCTGGTGCATGTGTGGGACAGTCACTAAGTGGAATGGACAGCTAGATTTAACAGAATGAGACACAATTACCAGGTGACACTAAGAAGATAATGTTGTCCCAATCTAATTCGCTCCTCGACCCTTTTTCTCTCTCAGCAACACACACATACACTAACCTGCACAAACTTTTTTTTTTTCTCTCCCATTTCTCTGTCTCGGTGTCCTGCAGGATAGAAATGAACGACAACTGAGGAGTCACAGGGTGATCAGCCTGCAGTGGGAGACCACCCTGCCAATATCAACTGTCTTTCTTCTTTTGCATCTAGGGAGTTGTGAGCTTTCAGGCCTGTTGTTTACACAGACCAAGGTTTGATCCCACCAACTCTGCCTGTCAACAGCATGCTTATTATTTTATGTGTCCTGTGCAAGAGATCTTGAAAATACATGGCAAAGGCTGTGTTCAGACTGCAGGGACAGAGCCAAGGGGAGTCACAGCCAACAAAGAGTTCAGCCTGGCCACACCACACCACCAGTATTGAAGTCCTTCACAATCGAGGAACTGGAGCTGCATCTACAAAGTTGTGTTTTATGTAGGCAGAAAGCCATTGCAGTGAATGTGAAAAATGTAAATATTTTTTTAAACAAACTAAGTCAATAAAATACCCCTCAAACAATAAAACAAAACTGTGAATAGATAAAAGAAAATTATCGATAAAAAGGTTTTTACATATTTTATTTCTTTAAAAAAAAAGTTGGACTTTTATAATAATAATGATGCGGGAAAAAAAATAGATCAACAGCTCAACAGACCTTCAGAAACACAAAGATGTGAGTGAAACTCGGACAGTTTTCCATATATTGAGCTAAAGATTGGTGTGGTAGTAGCTGACAGTCATCTCTAACATATTATTTGAGCTCTACACATTGCATGAGATCTTTGCTTAAAACTTTGGCAATAACTGTTGGAGTCATCCCTGTTTTTCTGTTAGCAAAATATCTCATGAACCACTGGGCAGATTTGAATGAAAGTAATCACTGGATGTGCATCTGTAATTGAGAAATTTTTGGAGTCAACCTGATTCAAGATGGCCTTTGCAGCTGATTAAATTTAGCAAACACAAAAAATACTATAAATCTGAACTGCATAAGGCTTATATTTGGTGGGATGAAGCTGAGCAGCATGCCCAACACATCATTTGATTGCTAACAGATCCCGAGCCCAGATAAATGCTGAGGGTTGTGTCAGAAAGGGCATCAGGTGTAAAACTTGTGCTGAAGGTAGGTCAGGACCAGAGCTCAGAGTGAGTCTTAGAGGGTGTTGTCCCTGCTGACCCAGTTGTTCCACATTATGCCTGACTGCTGTGTGGGTATTTAAGATAGAGATGAGTCACAATGTCATTTGGTGAATACTCTTAATCAAATATCAATAATTAAATGATTTAACCCTCTTTGTTGTAAATCTTCTAGTGCAAAGAAGAAAAAGGTCTCTCCCTTGAACCAGCTTCATTCAAAGATCTGTTGGTGATCTCCTCTGAGAACAAGAAGTCAGCTCAGCTTTCTGACCTGCACTGCTTGCAAAGCAAGAACAAGGTAAGAGTTAAACCAAATCATTGAAAACAATCCAAGAATTATTACACTCCTGTGGACCTGCTAACCTCATTTATTTTATTTTCTGCAGACAAAGATATTCTCTACTTTTCCCCTTTCCAATGAAGTGTTATGTACCTGTGTTTCCCTTTTGGATTTTTTTGGATCCGGTACTCAAACCCTGTGTAAAATATAATGATGACACAGGGTTAACATGACAGCCTCCGGTGCTGTTAACCATCAGGGTTCCTGTGGAAATTGGTATTGGAGGCTTGGATGCTGTGGCAACCCCAGACAAGGAAAAACCCAAAAGACGAGATTTTTCTTTGAACTAGCAGCAGCAGTTCATGCTGTTTGAAAGCACACAATGATGCTGCATTATGTGTCCAGTATTATTGGGCAAAAATGGTCTGACAGCGGGAGGGTTTTGCTATGATAAAGCTTGATCAATTGGGCCTCCTTCACACAAGATGACCCCTCTCTTTATGATCTCTAAAACATATTAAATTGTAGCTAAATTGCAGGAAAATTTGAAGCTATTTAGTGTGAAGGCAATCTTGACATTGCTACATTATTAGTACTTACAGAAAAGTTTTTCCCTGCTCCTTTTTTGTGTCCGAGATGCAGCCATCCACTAGAAGATCACAACATGCTATAGGACAGCACTACTCCCACAGAGATCACATCTGCACTAGGTTATTTTCATGACCTTGTGAAGATCACAGTTGTAGCCTAGACATGAGGTCAGCTTGGTCAGTCCTGCTTCAAATTCTTGACGATCAAGCCACGGTGGTGCATGTGGGCCTCACAGCGTGAATACACTGCAGCCCATGCTCCACCCAGTACTTCAATATGCCTCCATCACAATAATAAACCACCACAACGTAGCTATGGACATTTTGTGCATGCTCAAACCCATTGTGGCTCTATTAAGCTCTATCTCCTGTATAGGGAGCTCACTGCCCTTTTTAAATCCCTGAAGACCTCACCAAAGCACTGCACAGACCATCCACTATCTGGCTAAATGTTTACATTGTTTTGTGGTCATTATCCAGTTTGAAAGGGGACATGGGAAGGATGTTTAATCTAAAAGTGGAGGTCAGGCTAGTATGTTTGGGAGCTTTAAGGCTAACATGTTCTAAGATCTTGAATAGTAATATGCAGGGACGTGCGGTCAGGGGAGGCAGGTGAGGCAGAGCATGACAAGAAAAAAACACGATAACATAAAATGAATATTAATATTTGTCCACTGATCTTTATGTATGACTAATTTCGAACATTTTATAGTCAAAATCACATTTTTATAGTCGAAATTGCTGAAATTGCATATTTCCTGTTCAAATACAAGTGTGAAACGCGAGGTGTGGCAGCAACGAGCCGAGCTTCACCTCTGAATGCACAATCCATCACAAACTGGGTTGATACATGCAATTGGCGCGTGCCTGTTGCCGTATAGCTGCATGTCACTAATATAATGGTTTATATACCCTGATTTTCCACAGTCTGGCTAATGTCTTTAACCATTTACGTTCAATGTTTGTTAGTGACATATTTAGTTTTGCTGAGGGGACATAAAACCGCAGTGAAAAGGCACAGGGTGAGGCAGGGCAGTACTCTGCCGCACTGAAGGGGGCGTACGTGAGCCAACGTGTGCTTGTTGCTGCTGTCCTTTTACGCAGAGGCGAGTGAGAGTCACGTGCTCTGCCGCAAGCCGTTAATTTTTGTGTTTTGCTCCGTTGGACTGCCAAAATGGTAATTGTAACGTTTTTTCTTATCTTTACGTACCTTTAATATGTACCTTACGTGTGTGAGAGAGAGTGTAGGTGTGTGTGTGTGAAGAACGCTGATGAGATATGAAATAACCAGTAGCCAATTAAATAAGCTACCCTTTTGGTTTATATATTTGTAAATCTGACTCTAAAGGAATCAGTGCCTCACCAACCATGAACCTCACCGCACGGCACTGGTAATATGAATTTTGACACAGTTAATTTCTGAGCAGTTCATGTGGTACCATATGTCATGCCTGTATTCATGTGACAACTAAACTCACACATCTAAAGACGAGAGAAAATCTATTTTCCTGATTTGCACAGCAGCTGTCAAACAATGGTGAAATGATTATGAATGTAGCTATTTATTTACTAGCAACAACAGCACAAATTTTCTTGTTCAAATGAGATTCTTACTTTATCATCTTGCCAACCTGACAGCTCTAGATAAACAATAATTTGTTGCTGCAGTATTTGAATAGAGTTTTTCTTCAGTTTTTAGTGGTTTGGCATCTAAATAGCCCTCAGACTCATTTATTTTTCCCTCAAGCTAGACATTAGGTTTGACATGAATGTGCAGGACACAGCACACCACTAAAACCACTCCTGTTTTAAAAAAAAGCACTTCGTTTTTGAGGCTATCTTTAGCTCAGTGTAAACAAACGTGCTGGCATGCTGTGTGTAGGCACATGTAATTTTCTTATATTTTTCTAATGCAGCTAATACAAATTAGGACTCTATTAGCTCAGTAAAATAAATCAGTTTTAAATTTTAAAAAAAATTTAAAAAGCTATGTGAGAAGGTGGGTCATATTTCAGTGAGTCCTCAGAAGCAAAAAGTGTTTGATGTACGCTGAAAGTCAATCCAACCAACTAATTTTGAAAATAGTTTGACCATATTTAACTTGTTTTTTGTGTTGAAGTTATGAATAATTAATACCTTACTAGTTGTTGCCAGGTCATTGAATGACCTAAGAAACAGTTAATGTTCAATAAGACTGATGAGCCAATGCCTAGCCTGAACACAGCTAAGAGAGAAGAGGATAATTGTGATTCAAGCAAATACGGTTTTATGAACCTTTAAATGGTCTTAATTTTGCATTAAAAATATTGCATGTGTGTAGAAGTGTAAAAACAGAGGTCATTCAATCATTCAGTTAGCTATCTACAACAGGTAAGCTGTTAATTATTCGTAACTTTTACACAGATACTCATTTCAAAATGACTTGGCTATTTAAGATATTTAACTTTAAGCTTAAATGTGTGTGTGTGGGGGGGGTGTATGTATGTATAAAGGGTCTTAGATCGGACTCTGCACTTTTCTTTTCTTTTTTTCCCCTGTCCTTGTAGAAATAGCTGTAATCTATGATTAAAATATTTTTAGATTCTTATCATAGTGAAATTACTCAGCGTCTTCCGTGAAAACCACTGCTCTCAGGTCAAACTTTAATAAAATGCACCAAAGATCTTCTGCGTGATAAGGTGATGTTGGAAATCCCAGGCATACGTCCGCTGTGGTCCGACAGTAAAAACACTTTTTAGTTTCAGGTCATTCTGTTTTTTTCTTCTGTTTTTTTGGGGTTATAATACTCTAGCATGGTGAAAGCAGTATAGATGACAGAAAGAGAGGAAATGAGATATAGTCTGGAATAAGACAGAATGTCCCAATCACTCTAAACCCGAGTCAAATCTGGACACCACCACTGTCTTCAAAACTCATCAAACTCTATTATAATAAAAAAGCAACTCTGTTCTTCTTCTAAAGTGAAGCTAAGTACAACCACATGCTGAAAAGCCACTAGCTGTCTATTCCTTGTCAAAGAGCAACATTGGGTTTGAAACACTGCCCAAGCAAAGCTGACTGGTTCACAGTACGGCTCTGTTGGGTTTGGGCGTACACCGTTTTCTGTCTATTTTGTGTTAAATGTGATACTCTTGCTACTAATTTTACAAGTTGGTTTGAAAATAGACAGAAGTGAACCTTCTTAATTAGTTTAGGTCAACCAAGGTGATATTCATGGGTGCAGAGTGGGGACAAAAACAAGCATGCCTTAAGTTAAAGTTCGGTGTCACAGATCAATGGTGCCTCTTGAATTCTGGTGTGACAGAAGCACAAGAACGAGCCATAAGAACCTCTGCAGTTTCATACAGTTCTGATCAGACGTTTACAAACACTCATCATTCACATAAATGTCATTGATTTCAGACCTAATTTTTAAGTGTAGTCCACAATTTTTCTACAGGGTTGAGGTGAAAGGCCAATCCAGAAGCTTTATGTTAGCCAGCTTTATCTACTCAGAAACCAGTTTCGATGTGTTTGGGCAGTATGGCGCCAAAGTGGTTAGAGCTGTCGCCTCACAGTAAGAAGGTCGCAGGATCACCTCCTGGCCTTTCTGTGCGGAGTTTGGATGTTCTCCCCTCGATCGTGTGGGTTTTCTTCACGTTCTCCGGTTTCCTCCCACAGACCAAAAACATGCATGTTGAGTTCATTGGTAACTCTAAATTGTCCCTGAGTGAGAATGTGAATGGTTGTTTGTCTCTATGTGTCCCTGTGATGGACTTGTGACTTGTCCAAGGTATACCCCACCCTATCTCTCACACAATGATTGATGGAGAAAGGCACTAGCTCCCCCGACCTGGAAAGGAAAAGCGGGTGAAGACGATGGGTGGATGAATTTTGTCCTGTTGGAACACCTAAATGTCCAAATTTCGAACATCTAGCTGTTGATTTGAGGTGAAATTGAATAAATGAGAGGTAGATATCTTTCTTTATTCCATTCACTTTGTGCAAAGCACAAGAACCACAGCATGATTTTACCACCACCATGTCTAACAGTTGGTACAGTGTTCTTAGGTTTAAAAGCCTCACCTTTACTCCTTCTACTGTACTTCTTGTTATTATGGTCAAATGCCTTAGTGTTTGCCCCGTCTAACCATAAAACTTTTCCCAGGTAGTTATTTGGTTTGTGCATGTACACAGCTGTAAATTTCAGTCAAGCTTGAAGGTGTTGCTTTTGAAGCAGGAGCTTCATTCTTGGTCAGCTCCCTCTCAGTCCATGGCAGTGTAAAACTGGCTTCACTGTGGACAGAGACTCTAGTCTTCCAGCAGTTTCCAGTTTATTGTGGACTTTAGCCTTGGTGGTTCCTTGGCTGTTCCTGAACATGCAAACAAAGTTCTACTCCTTAGATCTTCACCAAGTTCCTTGTACTTTTCTCATCATTGTGGACATTGGTATGAGTGCTGCCAACAGAAAATCCACAGTAAATTTAAACTTGTGTAACCAATTCTTGTTTTTAGAAGTCATTGAAGTTGAATGTTGTATAATCAAGCCACCCTGAAAAAAGAAAGTTATAAATAAATGATTAAGAAATTAATGAGACATTTATGCCCATGTTAAGTGCATCTGAGCACAGCTGTATATTGTTGCATAACTACATTTGACTCTTAAAAGAAAAAGTTGAATATTATGTGAAAGATTCAAACTCTGGATGGGACCACAGTGAATGGCTTGAGTCAGTAGAGCATCCTGCAAACTCCTTATGTGATCTAATCTAGTTTTGCTGCAGGGTAAATGTGTCCCAACACTAATTCACATATGTACTATTTCCCTCCTGCTCTGTTAGCAATGTTAACGAGCTCTATATGGTGCAGTGTCGGGGTTTGACTGACAAACAGTGGTGTAATGACAACCATCTGGCAGAGTAATGAAGGCTGCTGTGGGAATGAGATGTTTTAATTAATGAAAGCAACTCCATTAGCTCTGATGAGTGGGTTATCAGCTCTGGCTCATTATGCAAATGGAATTAAGCTCACTGAGCACCCTGCATCGTTAATAACAGAGATGTTGAGGTGTTGTGTTTAACGTCACTTCCTTTTGACGGTAGCTGGCAAAGACGTTATTAGTTGTTTCATCCTACTATGGACTAATACAGTGTTTATCTTTGGTGAGAAATCTACCACAAATCTCATTTTATATTTTAGTTTTCAAACTTGTCACATCTGCATTTGTTTATTAATGTTTCTGTTTTAAATCTTACTTTTTGTATTTACAGTCACTTCACTGTGTTTAATTAAATAAATCTACTAAGTTTTTGCAGCTTGCTGTAGATCTAAATAACTTATAATGTTTTTTTAGCTGATTGTTCTGGTTTCTTTGGCTCAGAAACTCAATAATTGGCAACAGAAGCCAACAACAGAGTTCATGGGCCAACATCTAAGTAACTAGAAAATGAATTGACAATGCTGCCAATAACACATTATCAAAACATTTGGTATTAGGTGTTGTACGCAATGGCACATGCACCATCTGATTGGCTGATACATCAGAAGTTGAAAGAGCTTAAAATAATTTAAGAAAAAGAATAAAGGCTTTTAAATTCTTTTATGTAGATTTAAAAAATTTTTTAAAAAGTTCAGTGTTTAAGATGAAGTGACAGCTAGCTGCTGAAAGACAAAATTTCAAGCAGGATATGTCCTCACCTGGCATAAACACTGAAACGATAATGACATTGTAGTTCCCTGGTCAATAGATAACCACAAAACATAATGTTTACATTGTTTCGTGGTCATCATCCAGTTTGAAGGGGGCAGTAAGAAGTGATCTTTTCCTTTATTGATGGGTTCTGGCTTTTTTCCTCAGGAACAAAAATGAGACATATATAGGGCTGGGGTGTCACTTTTTCTGTGCTTGAAAGCTTATATTTTGATCTTGACTTGTAAAAATACCAATTATGGCATTTAGTTTGGGCACCTCTATAAGAGAGTCTTACTGAGACTGGGATTTATTTAGTGTAGGTGGGAGAAAAATATCAGTCTAAACTGTGAGCAGTGGAAGATTGTGTCAAAACAAAATAGATCATTTTCTTCATCATCACCAAACTAAACCTCATTAATTTATAGGTTTTGAGTAAACTTTGGATTGTGGATTTTACCACAGTTTTACTTTGTCATGACACACCCTTTAGGTCATGGCATTTTGCAACACAAGGATGTCAGAGTTAACTGAGAACACACACCCCTTCATTGACTGAGGCCTGTACACTACCTGCACAACACTGGTGAGAAAATAAGCCAACAACAACCATCTGATCCCAATGGGAAGTATTTGCTTCAAGCTTGAGCTTTTTCAAACGTCTTCTTTAGCTTCCCTTCCTGATTCCCCAAACAACCTCCTCCAGCTCAGACTCTGACTACTCATGATTATTTCAAAGGCTTTGCATAACCAAATTTACAAAAAGAAAAGAAAAGCTTTGAATCAGAGGTCGAAGAGGGCACAAAATCAGTGTACCTATTGTTTAGTCAAGTTGGTCAGGATTTAGCAGAATAAAAACACAATCCAAAACGTAAAAGAGAATTTCTTATAGGTTTTGTCTCTCTTCATTAATTAGACTTGCCTTGTTCTAGAAAAGCACTATATTAAGTGCTGATAAATAGACTAAGTCCTACATGCGGTGCTTCTGCAGATGTAAGTTTTACTGATATTGAGCTAAATTTTGGTGTTGTAGTAGCTGAGACTCAATCTCAACACATACTTTTGAACTGACTACGTAAAACCTTTGTTTGAAATGCTAGCATGCAATGCAGCATGCAATATGTATTCCTTGAAGTAGTGCCATTTTTTTTTATTTAAAAGATGCTTTTATCTTAAGAAATTTACAAGTTACAAAGGAGACTCAAGTATTCAGTGCCAAAATCAATTTAGATGCCAGAGCAGATACAGGAGTGCAAATAAAGTGCAGGTGAGACATGTTAGATGTGTTAGGAGATGATGTGGCCAGAGAAGAAATTAGTTTTCAGGAAAATTGTTCAAAGTTGAGGAACCCCTTTGTTTGCGTACCAATTGGTGATCAATTATAATATCAGTTGCTATTTTTTGAAGGAAAAAAAAAGACAGAGTCAAATGTGCCACAATAAAGTTTTATGTAAAAAAAATTCTTCAGAAACAGAAAAATGCTGGTATTGCTTCTGTGCATCAAATAGAAGAAAAGCATGTCAGCAGTGAATGTCATACTGAACATTTGCTGACTAGAGTTTAAAAAACACCAGTGAAATCTGTTTTCATTTTGTCTTTTTTATTGCTTTTTGCTGCTTGTCATGCAGTTGTGTGTGCGTGTGTGTGTCTGTGTGTGTGCACTCTCACACGGGGCGGGGTGGTGTGCCTCTTTCTGACCCTGTGGTCATTAATCTCACTTGCTGTCAGCATAATGGACACTGATGGACAGGTTTGTGTTTGCTCACTCACTCTCTCACACACACAGACATACACACATTCACACACCAGTGCTGACAGCTTCAAATAGACCCGTCCATAAGCACTCACACACACACACACACACAAAATTTAGTTACTCATTCACAGCAGCTGAAGACCATTCACAGTCTCTAAGCTTACCAGCTTGTTGTGTGTGTGTGTTTGTGATTGTTAAGTATTCTCCAGTCAGCTGTCACTCCCTCTGCTGGTCAGTCAGAGTAGTTAAATCTTTTATTTCTATTTTTTTTTTTAAGCCTGCACTCATTCATTCACCACATGAGGTTCCTATGATTCTCCTAAACATCTGTATGGGACATTTCCAGAGTCACAGAGAGGTTAGCAACACAAAACGTCCCCGGCTCCGCCACCACTAACCACACTGCTTTGTCCAGCCTGCCTGCTCGCTTCCTCCACATTTCAGAGCAATTACTCCATGTTGATTTAGCTGTCATTGGGGGCATGTGTTCGAGTGTGATTTATAGAGCACCCGCCCGGTGCCAGTTGACTTGCGATAAATTGCACAATATTCCGAAAGGCTCATTTGCTTAGCGCTACATTAGGGGGCCGATGATTGCTACACAAAGCCATGTAAATGAGTTCTGAGAGGGGCCCCATCACTCAACATGTCATGTAGCCAATCCCATTATTATTTATGACTGGAGCTGGGCCATGTTTCCTCAGAGGCCAGGCGAGGCTCATATGTGTGCTGTGACAGCTCCGCTCAGCTTCTGTGTGTGTGTGTGTGTGTGTGTGTGTGTGTGAGAGAGAGAGAGAGAGAGAGAGAGAGAGAGAGAGAGAGAGAGAGCGATATAAGCCCTATCTCTGCACTGAGCAGGAAGGAGCCAGGCTGTCTGTTTCATCTGCAAGAAGGTGAAGATTAAAAGATGGTGATGATTTCACTGTTGGAGATTGAAAGATGATGGAATGAACTTAACTGTTCAGTTTTCCTCCTTTTCATAGGTTTGTACTTTCTTTTGGTGCCTACGACTTGTAAACACACAGAAGCATACACACACACACACTCATCAAACCAATAAATCCAAAGACATCCTCAAACAAAAGCCTCTTCAGTGGCAGACAATAAGGGAGATCAGTTCAGTTCATTGTGTTTATTCACTCTTATCTCTGTCATGTCAGGGCCAGTGTGAAGAGCCGCCCATGCAGGGGCCCTACAGTATTTTGCCTTTTTCATGGTTGCTCAGACATGTCATAACACTGCTACTTACATTCACTGCTGTCAAACATGTCAGTTCTCCAAACCATAACAAAGATAACAGAGGCCCTGCTTTCAAACCCATCGCTCAGCAAATGGATATCCGAGCGTGTGTATGTTGACATTACAGCTGAGCTGTTGTTTGATCAGAACGGTGATCTAAGTGTCTGTGGTGATTAGGTGTAATCTGCTTTTCAGGGCTGTGATCTATGGTCTGCAGCTGGAGAGAAAGAGAGTGTGTGCGTGTGTGTGTTGGGAGACAGGGCCAAAATAAAACAGTGGTGACAAATGCTTCTAAAAGCAGCTTATAGTTTACTGATGACTAAACATTTTACATAAAGTTTGCAAAGGGTAACTTTTTGTCTTACCCAGTTGTTTTAATAAAGTAATCTCCAGGACTCATAAAGAGTCTTGGAGTATGACTGTGAATTTCAGACTGCTTCTGCTAGGCATGTCATGTCATGTCATGTTAGTTTGGGGCTTTAAATGATTTATTTCAGTGTTCTTTCGCCAGGATGAAATGAATATAACAAACAACTTCTGTATGTTTTAGAAACAAAATTTGGGTGCACAGGATTTTTTTTTTTTTTGTAGATTGTATTCAATATACACAGGGTCAAATTTATACATACAAACTCAAATATATACATACATTCACCACAATCTTTTTAAAAGAGGTGCTGAAGGTTCTACAATTAGTTTTAGTTTCCTAAGGCCATTAACTTTTCCTAATGATTATGACTGACTACAACTGTTAATTTCTCTTTGCCAGGATAAAATGGATTTAATTGACATAACTCACTGGGAAAGTTTAAGGAAATCATTGAGGACCTAGGAAGAACAATTGTAGATTTACACAAGTTGGGAAAGTTTTTGGAGCCCTTTCTAAACAACTTCAGAGTCCAGACTATCAGTTCAGTAGTTGTACATAAAACCACTTTGCCAAGGTCTGAAAAATGACCCAAACTGTCACCCTCAAATGAAAGGAAAGTGGTTATGATGTTTAAAAAACAACCAGGATCCATCAAGGATCAGGCCTGCCATGAACTGGAAACTAACTAGTGTTAGTAAAGACAGTTTTACATCATTGTGAACTGAGAGGGTGGCAACCAACAATAAAGCTCCAAAGCTGATGCATTCAAGGTCAACTGAAATTTGCAGCTTCCCACATGGGCAAAGCAGAACCCTTCTGGAGATAAGTCTTGTGGTCAAATGAGAAAAAGAATGAGCCATTTGGTCACAATGAGAAGAAGTACAGTTGGAGGACAAGTCAACGTGAGGCTTTCAAATCTAAGGATGCTGTACCAACTGTTCAGCATGGTGGTGGTAACATCCTGCTGTGGTGAGAAGGGAATGGCGAAGAAGGAGGACTACCGCAAAAATCTTCAACTTCACCTCAAATCAACAACTAGATGGTTGATACTTGGATACAACTGGGCGTTCCAAAAAGACTATGATCCCAAACACACATCAAAACGGGTTTCTGGATAGATAAATTAGGCTAACATTAAGCTTCTGGAATGGCCTTTCCAAAGCCCCAACCTTAACCTTGTTAAAAATGTGTAGACTATGAAAACCATCAGGTGGGCTGATACAAGACCACCCCTTTACCAATATTAAATGAAATTCATACATTAGCTATATGAATCATCTCTGCAGTATTGATTCTAAATGTCACATAATCAAAGATGTTGAGCATATAAGAGTTCCTGTCTGCAGCTGTGAAACTGTTTCCATCAACTGTTGCTTTACTGCATCTTCATCATCGTCTAAGAGGAAACTTGAGACAAATTTCAGCCCACTCCAAATCAAAGAGGGATCAAATTTGTCGCCCACACCTGTGACTGATTAAGCGGTTGGTTCAGCTGAACGAGGCAGGCATTAAGTCACTCAGGAACACAGGTGAAGTGTGATGGCAAGTTAGCAATGAAGAGATACCTCGGACATTTTTATTCTTGCAGTAGAAATACATATTTAATGCCAGGAAAAAAATAAAAATGACCCATATTTCAGGGGTTTGAGTCTTAAAAAGTATATTTTGAGGTGCATACTGCTTTGCCAAGATAATTCATTATTATAACACATGAGAGGAAAGATTAATTGCTTTTAAACTATAATGAAGAAGTGCATTTAAAGCGATTTCAGCTGTTCTCACACAGTTGTTTGTCTCCTCCATTGTCTTCTTTCTTTCTGTTTTTGTGGTCTCTTTTGGGCCCTTACTTTTGTGTTTTTCATCACCTCCCTCAGTCTCCTCCTCCCCTCCCTTCCCTCCACTGGAGCTTTTTTGTTTTTTTAACGGATGAGTTATTGACTTAAGCAGGGCCAATTAATCAGGGTGTAATGGGGCAGCGGGGAGGCCCAGGGAAACCATGCATCATGGGCCAGAGATGAGCTCTGTCAGCCTGCTCATACAGCCCTCCTCAATCACTCCCACATTAACGCCAGGAAGAGATGATGACGAGGAGGAGGAGGAAAGATTGAGAAAGAAACAGGCAGGGAAAGAGGTGCAAAGAGGAGAGGGAGAGGAGGTATGAGACGATGCACAAACAATATGTAGTCAAACTGATGTTGTGTGAGACCACACCTATGCTGCAGACTTAATGTGCCTCCAAAGAATTTCAGCCCAGTTGTCTGTGTGTGTGTGTGTGTGTGGGGGGGGGGGGGGGCGTGTTTGTGTCTGGATCAGATCAGACCACACTCTTGACTGCAATTCCTACCCAAACACAGCATGCCAGAGACCTGACTAAAAACAAAAACATCCTGTATTATCGGATGTTTCTGTTTTGAGCACACACATGCTCACATATACGTACACATAAAGCCACAAAACTGTTGTGACACTCAACTTTATGAAAGACCATGTACTGTCTGGAAAAAAAGAGAGAAAATAATGCTCCCAAAATAAACACATGCAAAGTATAAATGTTATGTTCAGCCAGTTTGATTCAAGAGATGCACAATGCAACTGGTTTGATAGAGCAGCCGTGTACCGTTGAAGTTTAGGGATTAACTCTTGATGCATCAGTTTATTACTTTTGTGTCCCAATATAGCTTGATCCATTTAATTATTCAATGAAAAGTCTGCCAGCATGTTTGTTTCTGCAGGCATCCACTTTTTAAAAAATAGCAGAAAAGCTAAAAAAAAACAAAAAGTGTAGTTATGTTTGTGTATAAAGAATTGATTAAAATACGCTGATGTCATGTGCTACCCAAATGCACCACGGGAATATCCGCCATATTGTCAGAAGTGCAAAAAAACTGCAAGGATAACACAGCATTTATCTTGATTAAGCTCTACAAAGTAGTTATAAGAAAGCATCAAGAACAAAGCATCAGCTGGCAGGCAGCATGTGGAGTCTGCTGACCTTACAGTGGTTAAGATGTAATATTCAAAGAAGTAGGATTACTGCCATATTCTGCCTGTGTTAACAGAGGCTCGCACCTCCAAATACGGGTTGTTTTGTTGACAAGAAAGTATATATGCACCTCACACAAGACCCTGTTTGAGTATTTTAATCAAAGGATCTCCTGTCTTTGATTCGTTTAATGGACAGCTGTTCTTCTGGTCCAATCCCTGCTGTATTTTCTCATTGGCGACACCTACTGTTTAGGAGGAGAACTATAGGAGTACCTGTACAAACAGCAACACTTATAGTCCAGGAAAAAAAAAGTTATTATGTTTTGTTATTTACAATATAGGAAAAGTATTTTGGTTCTCACTGCTCAGTGACTGAAAGTATGAAACACGTCTGCTGCTGGCATTTTAATATTATTCTTTTGCTCTAGGCCTCAATTTTATGGATTGTTTGTTAATTGCGAGTCAGGTTTTATGAGAGTGTGTTGTAAATTTTAAAGTAGACCAGAATGTGCGCAATCATTTTTTTAAATGGGCTGTAAAAAAAATTAGTTTTAGTAACTGATATAGAGTTTATTTTATCTGTTATGTTTGTTCTATATGTGCAATCTCTAATCCAGCACCAGAAACAGAACATGTAACTGATTTACATTAGAGAAAATAAAAGAACAAGCAAAGAGCATCATTTCCAACAAGTAATAGATATTTTGTTTTGTTTCTTTAATTTTACATTAATACAGAAAGATATCCCAGTTGGAATCTAAATGTAACTTTCTTTTTCTTTTTTTGTACACCAAGTCGCATGACGTTTTGTGCCTGATTTCTCATCCTTTATAATCATGCTGGACCAGTTCGACTAGGAGTTTATCGAATGTTTGGTAGATTGTGCTTCAGGTAAAAATTCATTTCCAATATCACTAAACATTTTAACAACATGATGTAATATCAGACCTTTTCAAAGTGACAGTTTTCACTATACGAGGAGGAAAACCATTTCTAAAGGAACCAAATCACTAAAAAGGATGACAAACTCCATTATCAGAGAGAATATTTTAGCAATCCAGTTTGTAGTGGGAAACCACTGCTACGTGTTGCCAGTGATGATGATGATGATGATGATGATGATGATGATGATGATGATGATGATGATGATGATGATGATGATGATGATGATGATGATGATGCATGGGTTTTTGCACCAGTTTGGCTGCTGATCAGATTAAATATGTATTTAGAACAGCAGGAAAAAAAAAACTATCTTTGCATGTTGGTTTTCTAGTCAAAAACCAATTTGCAAACCTGGTCCTTGGTTGGACTTTTTAAACTAAAGTCAACAATAAAACTAGACATTGCAACACATATAAAATTAATATAAATAAAGACAGGAGAAAAACTGGAGGGGAAAAAAACTCTCAGTTACAGTATGTAGGCTGGTGACAACCAGTGTTCACAGGTTTTGTTTTTCTTTTACCTGAGATTTGATTATAGTCAAATCTGGGATGCATTGGGGCTTTAAAGTGCTGCAGCTATTGGTTTTAAACCTGCAGCTGAGCCGGTCAGATGCCAGATATCAAGTCAACAGCTTTATGATTATCAGTGAGAAACATGAGCGCCCACTTATAAAAAGAGTAGACTGCATGGAGCTTCAGTTTTCACTCTGACAGTTTTAATCATCATGTGAGCAAAATAAAACCAGTGACCCATAATAAAGATAATTTAAGTTGACTTTTTATGGCAAAGGCAGGTAGCACGTGAACTGTTTGTGTCTTCACTATTTTGTTCAGAGACCACCCTGCGCTTTTTTTTTTTTTCTTTTGGTCTTTTTTAGGTTTTCATTTTATTTTTATTATTTTTTAATTTTGCAAGCTCAGAAGAGTGGTAAAACAGAGCCAACCGGTTTGATCCCAAGCTGGTGCCCGAACAGTTCTCCCCTCCACCAGCCACCCTGTTCATGAGACACTGCAGCGCTGCAGTGAGGGGCTCATGTAAAATTCATAGCTGACAATGTCAGAAACATGGTGTCTAACTCAGTCTGATTGACTTATCTGACTTTCATTGGTCGCGCCTCATACAAATATCACCGACATTTGTCAGTCAGTGGTTTTAGGCCCACCAAGCAGCTCTGTGTCATATTATAATCCTCCCTGTACCAGCACAGTTAGACTGAAGTAAAATATCCACTTAACATGCCGTCCATCATGTTTATCTTTTTCAGCTAGTCATCTTCTCCTCTGTCTGTCTGTGTCTGTCATGATGGAAGTTAAAATATTGCTCTGAAGTCTTACTTTTTTCTTTGTGAAGTCTAAGAAACAGGATGTGGGTAGAGATGTGAAGTATTTTCAGTGTTTCCCTGAACTACTATAGCAGGGTTTTTTAATAAGGCTGGTCCTACTGACAGCTGACCTGTAACAATGTTAGGAACATGTTCTGCTCACTGACCATCACTCGATTAGTTTCCCCTTTTTAGATTACCCCCCACTCCAACACACTCACTCATGTTTTTCTACTCTTATTAGGACATTGAGTTGACATCCACTCATTTCTGTAGCCTGAACCAGACTCCAACCTCATTGCCAGTCTATGTCTATCCCTAACCTGAGCTCAGTTCACACCTTAGCCCCAAATCTAACCCCAAACCCAGAAATTACATTCTTCTGTATTAGAACCAGGCACGCACCAGACTACCAGTCCTGACAAGGTATAGGTGATTATATCAGAAAAAGGTCCTAAAAGGTAACAAAATCAGGTGCACACACACAAAAAGAAATGTTTTCATGTTTTTCCCAGTACCATTCAGTATCACAGCAACTAGTCTTTGTGATTTTTGGGTCCACTGATCAAAGCGCCAGTGTTTTTATGGGAACCATCAGCCATAAATAGAATACTGAAGTGATAATCCAGCACTGAAGATCAGCCGTGTATAAGTAATGTAAAAAGCAGCCCCATCCTTCCCCCGATGAGGAGAAAATCTGGCATCTGGTGGCAACTGCAGTGTTTTCGCCTCAAGGGGTAATTTGTCTTGCCAAGCTAAACCTGAGAGAGAACTCCAAAAGACAAAGTGGGGGAGTCTGAAGAATAAAGGGCTGTCATTATTTAACTACTTTCTCTGCCCTCTAGGTGTCTGCCTGTGTGCTTCTGCTGATATTTTAGTGCAGAAAATTAAACATGACTGCAGTTTGACGGGGACACGGGCTGGTATGACGTCACTACAAATGCATCGTGTCCTTTTCGTCATAAACAAGGAAAAATGCAGAGCTCTGATTCAGAGGCCACAATTCAATGGTGACATTCATTCATTTATTCATTTTCCATACTGATTTCATCCTGTCTGGGTCTGCAGGAGAGGTTAGAGTTGGTTACAGCAGTCATAGAGCAGAAAAACTATACAGGCTCACACATACAACAAGAATTAATTTGAAATTAGCCAACAAGTATGTTTTTGATATGTTGGAGGAAGCCAGAATACCAGGCGAAAAACCCTCAAGGCACAGAAAGAACCTGCACAGAAAGGCCTTAGTCGAGATACAAACCAACTTTTTTACTGATCACTACTTCAACGTGTTGCTCTTTGTGACATTGTCTTAAATCACTGGATCTGCAAAAAAAAAATCAAAAGAAAATAAAATTATTTGTCAGAAAAATCCCTATTCTGATTATGTCAGTTTTATGGTTAATGCTTAAAAAAGTGACTGAATAACTTTAACAAAATGTTGTGTGTTACATATTCAGTTGGTGGGTTCTCAGCTAAAGCTACATAATTTGAGCCTTTCTGAAACTACTTCTCAATAGTTTGACTTTTTTTTAATTCACGTTTGTGCGTGAATGCGCTGTTGAGTCTGTTAAAAAAAAAAGGTTAAAGTTACTGAAGAGTTTTGGGTTTAATGAAAATGCAGTTAATTGAGCACAAAAGGGAATATTTCTCTCCCTAGTATAGGTACTTGCTGGTCGTTTTGGTTGATCATTAAACTTGTTTGTGTGTGTTGGCATACAGTGATATTCTATTCTACTCCCTAAGGTCCAAACTCCAGCATTCAGTGAATTTGAAAAGTTGGAAATTTTCCTCAATTTGGAGAAATGTTAAGCGGTGTTGGTAGATCCCAAAGACAGACCAGTGGAGAACCACTGATGTAGACAGCTGATACAGTGGTATTGGCCAAAAATGCTTATTAGTGGAGAAGGGGGCATTAAAGGGGTATTTTAAACACTTTAAATGGAGGCTCTTTGGAGAGGTTATGAAGAATTAAAATTTTAGTTGTTGTAGATAGCAGTTTGGAGAAATAGATTTTATTTCTGACAGGATTGATGAGCCAACATACTCGGAATGCAGACAAGACCAAAGTGGATTGTTAACCTTTTTAAAACAACTCCAACTTCCACTAATTTATAGAGGTTTACATGAACGCTGTTTTACAAACCTTTACAAGTTTGAATGACATGGCTTTTACTTTAAATTTAATGGTTATTTGTACAAATAGCCACAACAGTGAGCTGTTGCACTTCCAGGGCATTCGGGGATCACTTCTGGCAAGAATGTAATATTTCTGCCAAAAACTGATGGCAGTATAAAGGTTCGCCTGAACAGCTATGAAAGTTTGAAGATTGGAATTGTTTTACGACAACAAAATTCATTTTGAAGCTGGGTCCACTTGGATCGCAGTGACAGTCTAATTATAGCTAGTCACTTTCAAAGCAGATTTGGCCATCTAAAACAAAAAACATCTCCAAACTTTAACATTTTATAATGGCTCTTCCACACAGCCTCCAGTTTTGCATTACATAGTTATTTCTGCAGAATTATTATGAAATTCCTGTCCAAACTATCCCTTTAATTTGCAGATTTCATTGGAAGAAGCCCATGGTCTAAAACGTTTTGCAAATACTATTTTGGTTTATTTACTTTTCTCCTAAAATTTCTCTATATATAGTTATTCTTAGAAGGTAAAGTACATGGTCTTTTAGTTTGTTCAGGAACTTCAGATTTAGCTTTTTTTTTAAGCTCAGACTGAGGCTGTGAGTGTGCACGATTGCTGGCCTTTTTTGTCTTTGTGCTGGCTGTAGGATGGACACTCCCCACCTCTGACAAGATCATAACCTTTTTGGTGTTAGTGGATGCAGAGAAGCGTTTTTAAGATGTAATGCATTGAAATTAGATTGGAGCCCAACACAGAAACTGATATGAAACAGATGCAAAATAAAAACAATTAAATCGACTCAGTGAAGTAGAAATGACAATGACAAAATGGTTGTAATTTATCTCAAAAACTGCAGTGCACACAAAACCCATAAGATAAAATACTCGTAAAATAAAATCTGCTTGCAAACAGTGACGATGATTATCTTGACTGATTTTCCGTGCTGTTCTCATTTGAACTGACACAGACGCCACATAAAGTTGTAACACATTACTCTGTGCATACAGGCACTGGCTGTAACTGATATTACTTTTTGTTGCTAGAGAGTGTGTATAAATGTATGTGTGTGGGTGTGTGTGTGTGTGTTTGTCACGACAGCACACATTGGCAGGAAATGGAGCTTAGAGAGCTGATTGTATAACATGAGGAGGATAACGGTGGCTGGCTTTCTGAGGGATGGGGCTGTTGTTTTTGCGCCCCTGGGAAGACTGAAAGACTTGTTTTGACATGTGGCCCTTGACTTCCATAATCCAGCCTGATCTGACAGCTTAGCACAGACAAACACCTACTGTATCTTTTAGTTCATAATCACAGCAAGAAATCTTTTCATCCACAGCCTAGTTACGAAAAAGAGACAGTCCATTCGAAAACCTCCAGATCGTTGTTGTTCCATTTAAAAACGTAGTACCACAGTGGTTCAATAAAATTAAACTCTATACATTAAAGTAACTGTATTTAAGGACACCAAGTTTTCTTATAAAGAAAAAAAACGTTTGTTCTTTGTTCAGGTCCAAATCATAGACAGTATAAACAAAAGGTAAGTTTTTTTCATTATTTGCAAATGCAGCATTTGTCATTTTAACTGCTCTGTTTGATTGCTTTAAGCTGTTTGGTTTTCTTGAACTGAGGCTAAAATAACTTTAAAATACCATGGAAATGTTTACCTGTACAAAATAAGGTGAGAAACAAAATTAATTTCTCAGACTTCTAAACACTCCTACTTTAGCATAAAAAGCAAGTTTAAGGCACTTTTTTATGTGTAAATGTTAACTATCACAGTAGATCTAAACTATAACGTCTGCTGTGTAATTACATACACAACCAATGTTGAAAAATTTAAAAAAAAAAAAAACTTACTTTTACTGAAATGACTGCAAAGTAGAAAATAGAGTAAATATCTAATTACATTCCTAGGAAGGACCAGTGTGTGATACACGATGTATAAATTTGAAAGATTTTGTTGCTAGTTATTCTTTTCATGGTTTGAATTCATATATTTGAGGATAAATGAAGTAAATACAGCCCATTTTTACTACAACAAAATCCCATACTGGTATCTGGTGAAGATAAATTATTTCATAATTTATTTTTTTAGTCCTATTTTTTTCAGCACTGTAATGCAAAAGTATTAAAAATGTATATTTTTACACATTGAGATATAATCTATCAATTCTAAATGCCTACTCTGTTAACTTTCCCAATAGGTTTTTGGCACAACTCAACTTCTCCATGTAGTTAGGTTCCTAAATCAGACCAAATTGTTGTGTTCCTAAACCTCACCAACTAGCTTAGGTTCCTAAATCTAACCAAAAAGCTTTTGTTTCTAAATATAACAGAGCAAGTTTTACTCCTAAACCTAACCAAGTAGTTGGGAATCCTAAACCTAACCAAAAAGTGAGGGAAAAAAACCCACAGCAGGAGAATACCAAAACATGCTCAGTATGTTTGATCAATGACAGAAAACTCTGGTCTCATGTTTCTAAAGAAGAGTGTTGTGATTCTGTGTGCCACTCATGAGGATCTTGTCATCTTTTCATAATGACTTTAGAGACTTTGCGCTCAGCTTCTTATGTTTCTGCAGAAACACCAATGGCTGCCACTAATATACTATATGTTCCTGGATTCTGCTGTTTTGTTGTTATCGCTGACAACCATAAAAGTCATGCACAGTAGCAGAAAGTCATTCCAAAGACAATTTCTAACAGACTGTTCAAGATTTGTTTAAAACTTTAGCTTGCAAGGTAGTGGGCAATATGCATTCCTTCAAAATTTGCTATATTAATTAAAGTATGACTTTGGAACTCCGATAATGTGAACAGGTTGGATTTGCTCCAACGGGCTGCAATCTAAACCTAAAAGTTTCTGAGAAAATTTCCCTGTAAACAACCTTGACGTTAATTTATTTTAATGGTTGTGTGGTCAGTAGTTGCACTGATTTGGTGTAGAATTATTGCTAATACAGCATTAATAGCATTTCTGCATAAATAGCATCAATGGTGGTGTGACAGCTAAGACAATGTCTTTCTGTGAAATTAAAGTAATAGTGTTTGACTCATTTTTATGTATGCCTTTAAACCCTAAAGTTGAGATCTGGTGTGTTGTATAAAACAGATCTGAAGAGCAGTTTTGAATAAAGGCCCAGAATACAGATTAAAGTAAAGATTAAAAAAGACAAACCATTCTATAAGTGTGCTTCTGTTTCTTTGCAGCGCCTCACATGCCCGCACACACACAACGTGCCCCCTCCCCCTGCTCTCTGGTGGTGCTTTATGGGTAATGTCGAGTGACACATTTAAGCGGGAGCTGTCAACTCTGTGTATGTACTGCTGAGTGGCAGGAACGCTGAACGCTGGCGACAGACACACACACACACACACACACACAATTCATACACATATCCCACCTTCCATTACTCTGTCACCTGAATACTGCAGAGGCCTCATCCAATTTGTACTCTGAAAGCATCTGTACGCACATACACACATAAATGCAAAGGCATAGAAGTGACCTTGACTGTTGTAAAACTTCTGTTTGTGCGTGTGTGTCTATCTGCATTCAAGGAGCATCTTTTACCACCGTCCCTTCTTCTTTCATTTTCCTTCTATATGCACTCAGATCTCTCCTTTGCTCTCTGTCAGCGGTGGAGCTGTCAGCAGTGTGACCAGTGGTCCAAAAGTGAAGAGAAGAAGGAGAAAAATCTGGAACATGATGCTCTTCGCTGTCAGAAATCTCTTCTTCGCTGACATTTGGATTTACACTCCTCATTTTCTTGAGTGACAAAGTACATAAACACATGCTTCAAGTTGAGGAGCTTGGCAAGCTTCTCTGTTCCAACACACACACACACACACACACACATGCACACCATACATACAGCCCTCACTCTGTCTTTTTGGATAAATTTGAGGAAGGGGAGGGGGATGTGACATCTAGTCTTTGATCCATGGAGCTCTCTCATACTCTCTCTGTGCTGGTGATGAGCGATGAGTCAAGTCAGATGGGGGATTTTTTTTTTTTTTATGTATTAAGGACAGTAGTAATAGGGAGGGGGAGTTAGCCGCAGACTGCCTTTGTCCTATATAAGACTTCTCTAACACTCCTTCTAAACTGTGTGTGCACAGGAAGTGGCTTGGCCTGAGCGGCAGCCAGCCAGTGTCCTTCACTGGCGTCTTGTCTCCTCCTGCACGGCGGCAGCGCTGACAGCTTGAATGATGAGGTGACACACACCTGTCAGCGCTGAGCCCAACACGCCCAGACAGACACACAAATATGAGCGTGCACGTGGCTGAACTGTTCACACAGAGCCAAGCACAAACAGAGGATATCTAAACATACATACATCAGTGGACGATTTCCAACGCACAACTGTGCTGACCTGTACTGTGCATGTGTGTGTGTGTGTGTGTGTGTGTGTGTTTACACTGGAGGGTGTTGGGGAGTAGCTGAGAGCACAGCTTCATCTTTGTTTGCCTGCTGCAGTATTCAGGTTGTGTTTGCAGCAGTGATGATAAATCAGTCATGACTGTCTTCCAAGCACCCCGACAGCCACAAAATCACCTGAAAGTCTATTTACAAATGCCAGAAATGTGACTTGCTGCTCTACTTGTATACAAAGTGCATAATAAAGCTGTCAAGGTTACAAACAGGCTAGCAGAACTCTGAAAAAGACTTGGCACATTACAGTTTGTGTAGTGTCAGTTGTTAATATAATGGTTAGCTCAAATGTCAGGCCAGTGTTGGCATTTTTATTAAAAAAGGGATATCAGCCAGTCAGCAGCCAGTTTGATGTAATAAATGTTTCCATTCTCTTTTTTGTCTGGTACAAATAATCTGTATTTAAAGGACCAGCTCACCCAAAACACATAAAACATTTTGAAACTTTATGTTTCCCCACAAACAAAAGTGAAGGAAAAAAAAAACGTAATTATTTCAAACATCTGCAAGTTTACTTTGTTAGTTTATTCTGATGTTATGTGATTCTTGTTTAAAGTGAGAAATTTCCCCCTAAAATTAGCAAAATACTCATATTATGCTTGGTAATAGGCTGTACGAATAGTCAGGGGACCTCTCATTTTTTTCAAAAAATAAATCTTAAGGGAAATGAAAAGCACCAATTAGAAGAAATGTGACCCAGGTGTGTCACTACTATGAATGAATGGTTTAGTGAGATCCCAGAGATTGACTCTGCCAGGACCTGAAAGCACAGAGTAGACAACAAAACTATGTTCTGTCCACATGCAAACATAGTTGTTGTTTTTTATCTTTTTACCTGTTGTTTATAAAATATTCTTGCAAACACTGCATCGTTTCTAGAAATGTCTTTATCCACAAAACACAAAAAATGACCCAAGATTTTGTAGTGATCATGCCAGGCCTGTGTATGAAGCTGTCATCCTGCCATGAAAATACACCAAAAATCATCAACATACATCATGTTGTCAAAAACAGGAGGCGTAGAGTGAGCACATAAAGCTTGAATGCTGGGTGCAAAATTTAAACCCAAGGAAAAGGAAAGAACACCCACGTGTCAGAGGTTATATTAGAGGTGGGGTTATGGCATCATCGTTTTCTAAAGATTGTGTTTTAGCTGTCTACACAAAAACTCAAGGGTGGCATTTCAAGACTTTTTCACTCTGGAATTAAAAAACAGTTTGGGGGCCCCTAAAATGCCACTTCCATGTGGGTGTGAGGCTGAAATTATATATATATTTAAAAAACTGTTCCTGTGTAGATGACTACTAAGTTGTATTAGGATTTCAAAATCTCAAGCCCCTGGCCGCCCGCCTTCCATCTAATGTTCTACAGGGGGCTCCCATGCAAAGAACCCCCTACTGTCGCCCTGGTAACATGGCTCTGGATCCGATGATGGATTGCATTTTCTGTGTGGGTCGTCACTCTGCTGAATCAAACTCTAGTTTTGTGCCCCACTACCCATTGAAAGTGTGTCGGTGTTCCCCTGACTGAATGCATCCTAAAAGGTGAGATCCCAGCGTTCTCTTCACACTGCAGGGAAATGCGACCCAACTTCAATGTTTTTACCCCTGTGTGACACATCTGATTTTTTCATGGCAGTGTCAACGTGACAAGTCCGATTTTTTCACGTCCGACCCATTTTTTTTTGTGTATGTGATACTGAATCAAATACATATCCCATGTTTTTCAAGCGACCACAGAGCGAACGTTTATGTCGCATTTCATCCGACTTTTACATCGAGTGAAAGGACAGAGGTCCCTCACGTCACAGTTCCTCCACTCTTGGCTCCACCTCTGCATCCACACATGCCTCTGCACAGAGGCAGTAGCCACCTCTCCAACAAAGGTCATTGTTCTTTTTCTACTCCCTCTTCTTCTATCTTTTACAATTTTGGATGTACAGTTGGCCTCGATTGGACAATCAACTTCAGAATAAATGCACACACGCTAACTCTCACAGCATCCACTTCTGTAAACTGGGGAGTGTGACGTCATATCTTCTTCTACACATGCAGGTCATTTTGGGAACTGAAGACTGTTCACACTGGAGTCTGATGAAGGTCACATTTAAAATGTAATGTGAACGACGACAGCAAAAAAATCAGATTTGAGCAAAAAATCTGAATTGAGCATTAAGACCTGCAGTGTGAAGAGGCCTTAGAGGTTGGACAGCAAGGTGCACATGGAGTTTCAGTGTAAGACAAAGTGTGTCAGGGACTCACAGTCTGAGCCCAAACTTCAGAACTCAATCTTCAACATGGTGCAACAAGCTCACCCTAGCCTTTGCTTGAGAATATTATCTACAACCAATCTTGTGTAAAGTGTGTTCAAGTGATTTCAGGGTTTTCAAGCTGAGAATCCCCAATAAAAGCTTAAACCCTAGGCTAACCTTAACTTCCAATAATAATATTTGTGTTTATCCTTGTTCATCTCTACAAATTTGTATAGCTGTTCTCGGTACACAGCATCAATCATGACAGAATCAATTGTCTTGATGAAGTCACTGCATGAGCCCTATAGACAGGAATCTGATTATTACTCAAAACCATCAATTTGTCGATGAGGAGATGCCATGTTTTGATCATACCACTTTAAGCAGCTTTCTGGGTGAACAAACATCATTTCAACCTGGAGAGACTCACACGGAGAAATGGAGACAATTAGAGTGTTTTATTGGCTGGAGGTCTTTGGCGCTCGGGCCCCGGCAGAAGACGAGTTTGCAGAGAATCACTGTGAGCTTGAATGATCGACATAGGGTGAGACTTTAGGGTAGTCTTCCCCGGGGACCCGGACCTGGTGGTAGAATAGAGGTCAAGAAGGGGGAGTCCAGAGAAGCTTGGGAAGGCGAGGGTGGAGATGGGGAGGCGGTGGGACGAGACTTGGCTGGCGAGCAGGAGGAGCCGAAAACGGGGAACCTTATATCCCGAATCTGGATGCTGATTGGATGCTGATTGGCTGCTGTGGGCGAGGATCTGCGATGAGTGATTCTGGACAGCAGAGATGAGTCTGCCAAGTTGAAATTACGGCGAGCCTTCACAAGAATAACTTTACCGACAGGACTGCAATGGTGGATTTGTGACTCGTCAGAATTTTCTGGTCAGAAATTCAGTTTTAACGGTTTTGCTCCTGTTGAATATTTCACTGGGAACTCCAAGGCTGGTTTATTTAAAGTCTATTTAAACACTTCTTTGCCTCGGAAGGATGGAAAAATCTTTACCTTAAAAAAAAAAAAAACCTTAAAAAACAGCGCCTGAGTCACCCACATCTTCAAGGATTTTGAGACTCTGTATTGGTATATTGGTTTCCTCAAACATTTGACATCTGTGGAGATGTAAATCCAGGTAGCTTAATCCAACAGCAATCTAACCCTCCTGTAAGAAAACATGTCAGTCTTATGCATATATTTTCTGCACACATTCTTAGTTCTCTAGCCACTCACACCTGCCACAGACACATACATAGATACACAGAGAGAAAAAACCCAATGCTTAACAGCTGCAGTGGGATTCTTTGTCACAGGAAATATTTATCTGTGTTACTTGTTAATTTACTCAATAAGGCTTTTCTTTTTTCAGTTCATAAGATGAAACTGGAACACACATGTTTATATTTAGGATATTCAGTGCTACTACCTCAAAACTTGTTGTATAGGAATTGAGTGGGGTGTTGATAGACTGTTAATAGACTGCGCTGGACAAACAAGCATTAATTCAGTTTACATAGACATGGGCACCATTTTTCTATTTCTACTTTAAGATGATGAAATAATGCTGATTAGCTTGTAACAATAGTTTGTGTGAACACTTGCAAAAATATTGCTTCTTTTTCCTGCTACTCATGAAGCCCAGCTCTGTGCAACTCATAGTGGTCCTATGGACAGATCCTCCCATCTCTACAGAAGAGCTGCCCAGCTCCATCAGGGCATTCTTTGGTATCTTAATGCCCACCTACCTCAATGGTCCATAGGTTTTGTTGGACAGCCCACTTTTGGCAGGTTTGCTGTGGTGACAATCTTTCCATTGGGATGTTGAGGGTTTGGGATATTTTTTTCAATACACCAATCCTGATCTGTACTTCTCCACAACTTTGTCTCTGATCTGTGTGGAGAGCTCCTGGGCCTTCATGCTATCTGTTGCACTGGTGTTGGTTCTGGGGACTATTATAACAGGTGTATAAATACTCAGATCATTTGAGACTTGGACTGCTCACAGATGGATCTTATTTAACTAATTATGTGGCGTCTGAAGGTAATAGTTGGGGTTTCAAAGCAATGCATTCACCATTTTTGAATGTATATTTTTTAACAGTTACTTAAAAGAAGCTTTTGTGGAGGCTGTGGTATCTCTGTGGTCAGTGCCATGGTTTCGTAATCCTGAGACTGTGGGTTCAAGCCCAAGTTGTGTCAGGAAAGGGTATCCGGCGCACAACAACTGCCAAATGTTTTGTGCAAACTAAAAGAGGTTTTCTTCCTATTTATCAAGGATATTTAGAGTAGCTCCATTAGAATCGTCACATTAGAAATAAAACAAGGCCAACCAACATGACATACATTACAACAAGCAGGTGTGAGAGATTTGAAATTAGTGATGTCTCAGAGCTCTGATTGTATTTAATGAATATAAGCATTGCAAGAATTTGTGCATGTAAACAGGATCACCATAATCCAGCACAGACATAAAAAGCCCATTTTTGACCTTGATTGAGAGACATGGCACAAAAGCAAAAAGCAAATTTTTGCTAAAGCCTATTTACCAGTTTCTTGATATGAAAATGAAATATAGTTCCAAGAGAGTTAAAAAACAAGATACAGCAGAGCTCTGAAAAGTGGTAACAGATGGAAGATACCATGACCTAGATTCTGCACAGGAGAACGTCAGGATTTTTGTTTTGTTGGTTTGTGCTGAGAGCCATATCCAAGTTGAAGCCCACTGAGACCCTGATCAGGTACATGACAGAAAAACATATTACAGTAAAATCTCTGATCAGTAATGAATAGCAGAAGTCTCTGTATAAATGCTACAGGAATACCCATGGTCACATCAAATAGGCCAGAGATTATAGTTTCTGGCTGCACACACCAAGACCAACTTGATTTAGAAAAAACAAACAGTTGTAAAGTGTAGACTACTGCCTAAAGATTTAACAAAACATTTGATTACTTTTAAGGCTGCTGTAGGTGTGTTACAGATTAGTAGATCAAAAACTCTTCTGGGTGTTTCATTAGGAGAAAATTATACATCCAAATTTAAACCGACAGAAAATTAATATGTTACAATGATAATCAAGCTATTATAATATAAGAGAAGTTAACATAAATTCACCTGCACAAAAGCCTCCAAGTCGAGGTTGAATCTTTGCCTCAAGAGAAGGAATTCAATATCTGGGAGTCTTGCTTATGGGTAATAAAATGGGGGGGTTTGGGGCCTCGTCTTTAGTAATGAAAGTGTGGCTTGTGTCTGTCATGGTGACGAAGGAGCTCTAGATTCACTGGTCATGACTGAAAGAACGAGATCCTGGATAACAGTGGCTGAAATGAACTTCCTCTGGGCTCAGCCTTACAGGTAAGATGAGGAGCTCCAACACCCAGGGGGAGCTCGAAGTAGAGCTGTTGCTCCCCCCCATGTAAAGCAGTCGGCTGATGTGGCTAGGGCATCTGATTAGATTGTCTCTTAGCTGCCTGGGACATACCACAAGGAGAAGACCCCAAGTAAGACCCAGAACACGGTAAAAGGACTACATAATCCTGTCTGGCCTGTGAACAACTTGGGATCCCCCAGGAGGAGCTGGACAATGTCCCCGTAGAGAAGGATGTCTGGGTTTCCCTCCTGGACCTGCTGCCATTGCGACCCGACCATAAATGAGTGGAAGAAAATGGTTGGCTAGACTGATAGACAGTCGTCTTGTGAAATAAGTTCAGATATTTGTTCAAAGTCAAAGTCAAATTTAAATTTAAATAGCACTTTTTAGCAACAGGGCAGTACAAAGTGCTGTACAACATGCAAACATACAAAATACAGAGTCATAAAACACACAACGATATCGAAAATATAGAGCTAAACATATCTAAAACATGAGACACTAAATAAGACTAAGTCGTACTAAAGATAAACCAAAGATAAGTTGAGGAGAATCAGACTATAATATAACATAAACTAAACTAGAGTTTAAAAACCTCAGCCAAACAGAAGCCATGAAAACACACACCCAATTTAAAGTTACATTAACATACAGAGTAAAACTTATCTAAAACAAATCATACTAAAAATAAACTAAAAATAAAAATAAGTTGAGGAAAACCAAACTAGGATATAATGAAAGTGAACATAAACTAGACTAGGATTTATTTAAAAAAAACAAAAAACAAAAAAAAATCTCAGTTAATGAGACGTGATAAACTGAATTATAGATACCAAAGGCTAACTTTGGGTACGATGGCCAGCTAAGAGTTAAAAACATTTTAATAGTTTAATAAAAGGTCTACATGGTAAAAACTAAGATAAGTAAAATAAAGGTACTGTAAGGCTAACTAAGAGTACCAACAGAGTACAACTAAGAGTTCAGGCTTCATAACAGAGACCGTGGCGATCTATTAAACTAGGTTGTTTGAACCCTGCTCAACAAATCTGCTCACATTTGTCTGTAAGAGTTTATTACCTTCAGAGAACACCCTGCTTGCTTCAAAGCCTGCATTTGTGCTGGTGCAGTCCATAAAAATGAACACAATTTCTTCCAGCATAGGTACCAGTCATTGCAGTTCTAACAGTTTGATTTGTTTGTCCAAAGCCACTTTGGTTACATATGGTTTTTAATCATTATGAGAGATTATTTTGGTAAAACAGCCTTTGAGAAGTGTTACTTTTTACATTTACACGAGCTGTACTCCCCTTTGCAGTTGTGTACCAGTCTTTCCAACACTCGACGCTCAGTGACAGATTACGTGCGAGAGTGCAGTGTGACAGAATGCCTTAATTATGGATTAATTGTGTCATTAGCAGGTTTCTGCTGTTGGCACCACATTGGGCCTGTCAAGGTTAATTACTGGAACATGTTTATTTGCTGTCAGCCACTGCAGCAAGCTGTCACTTGCATGGAAACACAGACAAACACGCACAGACGAGGCTCACTCAAACAATTCGCAGGGTACCTTTCTTAAGCCCTCGACATGGCTTTTTTTTATTTTTCTCTGCTTCCACACACTCTGCACTTATCAGCCACAGCAATTTAGCAGTTTTCCACCATTCAAAAGAAAGTAAAGTCAACAGAGATGGAAGCAGACAGTGATGGTGCAGCAGGTCAAAGTGAGGGTATCCTTGACAGACAACTAATTTGTCTCAGCTACTACATCAGATTTCAGCTCAGTATGAGTAAAATTGACTGAACTATAAACATTTTATGTTTGCTAAGGTTGATTAGCTACAGTAGCCTTTCTTGAATCTTGTTAACGCCAAAGATTAATCAGCTGTATATTTATATCCAATGATGACCATCTGAGTATCACTGAAATCTGTTCTGTTTTAATCAAACACCATTTTTCTAACAGACAGCCACAAACACACACAGTTACATCATCGCCTGCAAGATAAGTCTGTTATGGCAGCAGGCGATAAATATTTGAATGATTATTATAAATGAGGAAAGTTTAAGGGAGAATTTTGAAGCCAAAATGCCAAAAGGTGCTTAATGTGCATGGCTAAATGTTGGAGACATTCATTTAAAATTATACACAAAACATTACAGTTAAACGTTTTCTTTGGTTAAAGATTAAACACACACACACACAATATTGGGTTGGCATAATAACCCAAGATTGTAGAAGAAAAATCAGGCGTGTCATCAAAAAACATGAATTAGCTAGAAAGGGAGATAGTGATGATCTACAAATAGCTGGTTGTTTAAATCTTTCTCTCGGTGTGAACATGTGGATTTAATGAACAGCTGGATTGAACTGAAGCGGAGAGAGGAGCATTTTACCAATCTTAAAAATGAATGTGGAAGCAGTCTGATCTGCATCATATCAGCTTTGTTGTTGACTTTGCCGAACAGTGGCCCCTGCCGCTTTAGATTATGGTTCTGCATTAATGTAAAGCCACAACAAAAGCAGTTCTGTAAACCGGGATAGAAGCTGGCCGTACAACACAGACTGAGGCCAGAACAGCAAAGCAACAGAGTGCACTTAAGCCGATAATCAAAGATCTACACATTTATTCCAACAGACTTTATCTGGATTACTTCATTCACAGCTTGTCTGGTTTACATCAGGATCATAAAAGCACAGTCAGCTGTGGATTTCAAACTGGAAAAGGGGACAAACAGAAGGCCTCAATCAGACAGTCTGGGCGGCCGACTGCTTCTTCTTCTTGGGAATTAGGAAAAGTTTGACGCTAATTTTAAATCTCACTGGAAGTCAGTGAATGGAGGCAACATACGGGGTGAAATTGGTCCGCAGCTACTGGGCTACAGAAGAATATGTTGAGCAGGTACAGGGCCTTGAAAAGGGCTTCATGACCCTTGAACTTTTCCACACTGTGCCACGTTACAGACACAAACTTCAAAAGTCTTTTACTGGGACTTTACGGGATAGGCCAACACAGAGCAGAGCATAATTGCCATGTTTAAGTAAAACGATATATGGTTTTCAAAGTTTTTTACAAAATCTAAAAACGTTTACTCTGATCCCCCGAACTGAACTCCAGCTCAACCTACTGCCTTTAAAAGTCACCTCATGAGTAACTAGAGTCCACCTGTGTGTAATTTAATCTCAGTATAAATCCAGCTCTTCTGTGAGCCTCAAAGGTTCGTTAGAGAACATGAGTGATCAAAACAGCATCATGAAGACCAAGGAACACACCAGACATGTTGGGGATACAGTCGCTGAGAAGCTTAAAGCAGGGCTAGGTTATAAAACAATATCCCGAGCTTTAAACGTTTCACAAAGCAACTCTTGAACCCATCTGAAAACGGAAAGAGTGAAACACAACAGCAAACCATCCACCTAAACTGACAGGCAGGACACTAACCCAAGAAGCAGCCAAGAAGCCCTGAGGTAATTCTGGATAAGTCAACTGTGCAAAAGTCAAACATTTTACAAAAGATAACAAGATTCATAAAATGGGGTCCTGATTTCAAGTCAAGCAGAGGATGACTGTGGTGAGAAAAGAAGAGGTTCTACAATCAGCCTTTGATGGACTCCAAGAAACACACCTACTAGTTATAAAAACTTCTTTAAACGTCTGCCTCGGAGGTAAAATAGAAGTTATTTAACAAATCTGACAGCTTATTTCTACTGTTTTAACAAATGAATAAACTATTGTAAAGAAAATGATATTTACACATATTTGCTTCAGCAGCGGGGAACCGCTGTAGGTTGGCGGTCAGTGCTGAGGTGTCATAATCCTGAGGCTGCAGGTTTGAGCCCGGGTTGAGTCAGGAAGAGCATCCGGTGTAAAACAGTTGCCTAATCTCCCTCGCTGTGGCGCAGCCTAATGAAAAACAACACGTTGTGATAGTATGTGTAATATTAAATAATACAGGAGCAATAATCCTATAGCGTCACATTTGGGCTCTTCTACCCATTAGATTTATTTGCTTTAGAAGAATTTTGGGGTTTGAGCAGCACAAAACAACTGAAAAAGGCAGGTAAAGAGACAAAGGGAGCTCAGCTCTTTTGATTAATTTCAGCTGTAATCTGCTCCCTCAGTCATCTCCTGACGTCTCTCTCCATCTTTCTCTCCAACTGACTCGGTGTCCATTAAAGCCCAGTTCAGGTCCTGGCTCGGCAGCTGGGAGGACACACACCATTCATCAGGCTGTCAACTTTTCTTTACTACTTTGCCTTTCTTTTGTCTTTATTTTTTTTATTTATTTACCATCCAGAGTTTAGCTTTACTTTGACTGGG
The DNA here is from genome assembly GCF_001649575.2 of Kryptolebias marmoratus. Classification (NCBI taxonomy): domain Eukaryota; kingdom Metazoa; phylum Chordata; class Actinopteri; order Cyprinodontiformes; family Rivulidae; genus Kryptolebias; species Kryptolebias marmoratus. The sequence goes on along the minus strand of NC_051430.1, from coordinate 7,967,529 downwards.
GTAAGCTGACACAACCCCAGCATACAAACTGTGGCCAAATACTTATTAAAATTAAATTTATTTAAATCAAAACTGCAATGTAAAATTAGGATTTTAGTGTTTGTGTCACACACATGTGTGTTCTGACATTCACCGATGGTCTCAGTGGCACTGAACTGTTTTGCAGCTCAGTCCAGCTGCTACACGTGGGAAACATGGACTGAGAGCGCCACCTGCTGGGTGAACATATCCAACAGAAAAAACAACAAAAACCGGAAAGAATAAAAAGGGAATTTGCAATTTTATTTAGGATCTCTAAATGAAACACTCGAAAATCAAACATTCTTACGTATTTCAAGAGTAACAAGTGGCTTAGAAATTATAATATAAAACAAATAGATAATTCTGTTCGTATTGAATCTTATCTTTAGATGGTTTTCTTTTCACAAACGAGAATTAAACAACAGGTTTCACTTTTCTTTCAAGCTTGAGCTCCAACGATGAAATTTGAGCAAATAAAATGTTTTAGGACAAAGAACAAACTGGTTTGGTGCAGTTCAGCAACATCATATTAAAAAATGAATATGTTTTTTTGAGAACTAAAGTTTTTTTTTTTTATTTAACTTTAAAGTTGAAGGTTTGTGTTAACGACTAAACTGAACTACAGTGAGTAAAATATATTTATTTTTTATTCTTTTTGTTCAATTTATGTATAGATAAAAACATTTTTTGTATGTCAAAGAAACGTAACATTTCCTTGCATTATTTTTACACTAAAAAGCTTGTATCTGGCAACATAAGTTGTTTTATTATTAACAAGAGTGAAGTTAAATCAACCTCAAACGTCTCTGAGACCTTTTTTTATCCAGAGTACTTTTCCAGGAGTACGATCCAACACCTCGGTGTCACGTGTGTGTGTGTGTGTGTGTGTGTAGGATCATTAATAGGTATTTTATGCAGAATTTAGGCCATTTTCTCATCACACAATGTTTACATTGTAGTTCTTCCCATGTAAATGTTGACAAGATAAAAAAATTAGTCATTCTGATTCTAAATAAACAAAGAATTTAGGATATACTGCCTGCTACAACATATTTAAACTAGTTTACACTGTGGTTGTAATAAATGAACGGCAACAGCATGGGTATTTAAGATTTTTGCAGTCATTTCAAGAATTAATCTTTAAACACTCACAGTGCAAAACACGAGTCTCACTGAATAAATCTTTTTTATGGAAGAGGCCAAATATTTTAGAACATTTCCCATAACAGCAGGACATACTGCAGATGTTTGTTTCAGTCCTTCAGTGAAAATCTAAATGTTTTCTTTCTGACAAGTCTGAAAAAAAAAAAAACATTATTTATGTGGCTGTTTCTAATCCCAAGTGTTCTGCTCACAGTAAAAAAAATAAAAAAAAAAAAAAAAGTGTTCATTTTAATTAAGACCACTCCTATTGTTCTGTAATATCAAGACAAAAAGGTAATCAGTTCCCACATGGAGGCTTGGATTGAAAGCTTTGCATAATTGTCTTGTAATAAAAACTTGTACGAGAGGAGGGGGGAGGAAAAAGCAAACACATTATGGTATTTGTGCATTAGCATTTTAATTGAACAAAGCAAGAAAACATTGATTACAGTAGCAGAGTCAACAGGTCTCAGGGCTAACACCTTTCTAAACAAAAAGGGGTTGAAAATGTCTGTAGGCACTGCCTAATTATAAAGAGGATTTTGTCAGCTAAAAGAAACCAGCTCTATAAGGCAACAGTTACAATGTTAGGCCTCCCCATTTCACTGGCATAAAGAGCAAGTGGAAAGGTTGAATCCACTCAGATTTTCAATATAAAATGACTGGTTTCAATAGATAATTAAAAAAAAAAACATCTGTTTCAAACATACATATCCACCCATTTACCATTTGAATTGTGTTCAATTTAAATAAGCACTACGTGGCAATGCTGTTATTTCCCTGCATGGAAGAATTGTGTGTTCACTGTACCAGCGTCACATTTCATAGTGCCACTCTGCTACGTACAATGTCGGAGTTAACTGTTAAATTATCAAAACAAAACTCAAAGCAAGCACCCACAGTTAACAGTAGCATTTTACTTACATTGTTTCAAATGAATGGATGAATGAATGAATGGATGGTTATTTACATGTGACGAACGAGATTTGAGGCCGTCGAGAAGACATGGAGGAGAAATGGAATGCAGAAAGAAACACTCCCGGTAGCCAAATTTGTCTAGCGAGTACAAGAGAGAGAGGAAAAAAATCTGTGCAATATTTATCTGCCCTTACAGAGAAACAGCAGTGGTAACAATCCCTGCAATTATTTTTGATCCAAAAAAAAATTATGAGGGAAAAAAAAAAATGATTTCCATTTCTCAAATAATTAAAGAGTTCACAACCTAGAGTGACTCGGCTTCTTAAAGAAAAAAAAAAAAAAAAAAAGAGCCCCTCAGTGGATGTGAGAGGAAAGACATGAAAATGGAAGCAATTTGTAAAACCCAGAAAAAAAAAATCCAAAAGTTTCTCCTTTACAGTTTTATACTCATTTACAGTTAACTTAAAAACGGCAGGAGCCCTGGTTCGTAGCCAGTCTTCCTGCCAAAAAAGGGGTGTAGATACCTGTGTGGGTCAAATCACTGCTCCATGGCTCCCGTTTTCTCAACCCCACATGAAATTCCATTTACATTTCACAGATATCAACCTCCTCATAAGGTTCCAAATCCTGTAAAAAAAAGTCTTAGTCCTGCCACAAACTGAGGCGGTATTTAACAGACCCCGCAGGGCGGCGTGCAGCCAATAGGAGGCCGTTTCCTGACAAATCTCCCACCCTGCCCACTTATCAGTGTGTGGGGTATCCTGTAGCTCCCATACCGGGCTGGTTGGCTAGCATACTCCCATTCAATCCCTGTGTAGGCTCCATAACCCCACCGTTACTGATGGCGCTCATGCCAGTCCACCCAGCACTGGCCGGTAAGTGACTGCAAAAGATGAGGTAAAAGAGAGAGAAAGACAAAATGCCAGCAGGTTAGAAGAGACAAGGCGAAAGGGAGCTTTTGAACAAGAGTTACTAGAACTAGATTAAGAAGATTGTGATGGTGAGGAAGCTGGGTAAAAAAAAAATTAAGCTAGAAAAAAAAAAAAACAAATACAGGGATACAGAAAATGAAGAGCTCTTTAAAGGAATCAAAGAAGGTGTCATTTGATTAAACAGGGGTGGGCAAGCAGACAAAAGCGTACAGAAGCGCAGCAAGCTAAATCTTCCTTTCTATCCACCTTCCCAACTGCTGAGAGTTCCTGAAATTAGTCTGTTCCTGTCAAAACAAAAACCTACAAAAAAAAAAAGCCACACACTGTAGACATTTTCAGCTCTTGCCACACTCCTACATTTGAACACACAGTACGACACAAAGAACAATCTCACCTACAGTACTCTGCAAAAGTCTCATTTCTTTCTACTTTGTTTCCAAGGAGCCAGACTTTCTCGTAATCATTTAAAGTGGCTTCAAGGAATATTTCTCCTGGCTCTCTGAGGGGATTTCACAAAATTCCCCCATCCAGTACATGGCCATAGTCAGAATAATGTGTTTTTGTAGTTAAGTCACTTGACTAAACAGGATAGAACTAATTTTAATTAACTTTAGACCCTTTGAGTCACAAAAACATTATTTATTCACATTTCTTTGGTATTTTTAATAGATTCAACTAACTAGTTTGAGAAACAAAAAAAGTATTTTAGCACCAATGTGATTTTCAAAGAGCAGCTAATAAAAACTTGTCCAACAGTGAATGATATGCTGAAGGACAATGCATCTCTCAGGTCATCGTTTCATCTGATGTAGGGTTTTTTGTTTTGTTTGGTTTTTTTATTGTTTTCTTAGAGCTGACACCTCTCAGTCCTCGATTTGTTCTCGTTTCTGTGATTTTAAGCACACACTGCACAACATGATGTCATGGTCAGCTCAGACAACTGGGCTGAAAACGAGGGGAAATGTTCATAAAGACCAAATTTTCCTCTTTTTTTTTTTGACATTTCAGTGGCAGTAAAAAAACCTAGAGGACCACTCATTCAGACCACCTTAAAAGATTACAAGAAAGCCTAACTCCTTAGAAGCAAAAAGTAAAAAAAAATTAAAAGGCAACTTTTGAACAGTACTTTAATTGTGTTGCATTTTAAAGCCTATCATTACAAGAAATAGGAATAAACTGTAAGTTCAGCATGGGGATTTGACAGCTTATTCAGGGTAAGGATTTAAAGTGTAGACAGGTCTTGTCCCTCTTTGGAATTGCTCATTTATAAACTGCTTTCAATTATGTCCAACTTATAGGTTTGTACTGAAATTATGAAACTGCTCAATGTTAATATTAGACATTCAGGAACATAAGGCCTCTCCTTCATTACCTTTGAAAGCACACATTAGTGCACAGAGGCTGTCTGAAACCAGAAGGTGACACCCAGTACACCCAACTTACATTCATGTAGAAATGAAATTTAAAAAAAAAAGTAAATGAAATCAAAAACAGAAAGACAAAACAACTTGAAAGAATGAACATAACCAAACGGCACTGAAGGCCAGTTTTAACTCTGTGGGTCATTTTTACACAGCAAAAAAGTTGTACCCTTAACATGGGGAGGGGGATAAAACTTCCCCAAGTATTTATTATGCCTTACAAGTCAAGTGACTAAACTTTTGAAATCCAAAACTTAGCTTTCTAATTGAAAAATGTGATTACAACTGCTCAAATCTATTAGGTGGCAAAAATCAAGCAACAAAAAATTTTTTTTAAAAGCAGTTTGTAACAAACATCTTGAAATAATACAACATGCTGTCCACGGTAAGCGGTAATAAAACACTAAAGCTTGGTAAGAAAGAAACTTTCAGTTCAGATTGTTGTGTGTGGTTGTGTCTTGAGCTTGTAAAGTTGAGGAAGGTGAGTGTCTGGCGAGGACAGGAGGGAGCGGGCGGGTGAGTGGGGGAGGCTATGCTCCCTCCTGTGGCTGGCTCTTGCTCCCCTGGTCTTGAAGGGGGTGAATCTGGTGGTGCTGGAGTAGGAGAAGGTGGTGAAGGGGAGCCCTGTGCACATCATGCTACTTACTTAAAGCCCTGCTGGTTCCAGGCCTGGCTGTAGACCCCATAGGTGGGGACCTGCCACCCATTTGGGACATACTGGCTGATCTGGGGCCCGTTGCCATACCACTGGCCCCACTGGCCATAGGGCTGGGCTGCAGCAAAGCCGATCTTGTTCTGCTGCAGGGTGAGAGACAGAAAATGTAGCCTGACTTTAAGTTTACAAGCAAAAGATCCTCCGTGCATCCCAAACTCTTACACACTTACTTCAGAACATTTAACTGCAACATTACTTTCTTAAAATATACATCCATAAGTAAACTTTCTTTTCATTAAGAGTGGCTTGACTGTTCCTGAAGTTTAATTCTGTCAGACCTTTAAAGATGCTCAGTCCTAAATAAGGTCACCTGCAATCAAACTATGTTATCTGAGCTCTCAACCATTAGAGATGCTGTTGTTTCTCCACGGCATCCTTACCTGGGGAACAGACATCTGCTGCATCGAGTTCATCATGTCTGGTGTTTCTTTACCCCAGTAGCACTTCACTACGTGGCCCTCTATTGAAGAGCCGTTCACTGACACAATGGCATGGGCTGCTGACTCATGGGAGTTAAACCTGGGTACAAACAGAAGGAAATGATATGGAAATGCTACAAATGTACATGCAGCTCAACAAAGACAGGTTTTACAAAAGAAAGTGGATACTTCGTACAAATGATGTGTCAGAGCTGCAGCAGAAACCTGACAAACCTGTTCTTACCTACGTGGTAACAAAATGTCCTCTCTACTAATGTTTAGTGTCAGCATCACAATACGAACATGCCCGAAAGAAGAAGCAGAAAGAAGCACATACCTGACAAATGAATAGCCTTTGTCTGGGAAAACTCTGACTTCCATGATTTGTCCAAAGGGAGAGAAGGTCTGTCTCATCAGTTGCTCTGAAAACCAACCAGAAAAAACAAGGATTGGTTATCATTTGTGTTGGTTGATGAGGAATAGGAAAATAGTTACTGGGTATGAAATGTTCCTGGGTACAAGTCTCTTTGCAGTCAAACTTTAAAATTTATAAGCTGCCGACGCCACAGAACTTAAGCTTCACACAGAAAGTAGTATGACAAAATAAATGCAGTACTCTATTTGCTTTAAAAATCAATAAAAGGTTTACAAACACCACAAAGACAGTATAATCCTGCAAAAAGGACTGAATTGATTGTGTATACAGCATTAAACAGGCCAGCTTTGACTTAGCGGTGTTCAGCCTTCTGTTAATTAACAAAATGGTCCTGATTCAAGTGAAAAGTAATAAAAACAAGCATTTAGGACCGAGTGAACTGAGCCAGAGAGGTTTTCATGTTTGTCAGAGAAACAATAAAAAGGTTCTGGTGAAGTCTTATATATATGATCCAGATAAATAATGCAGGAGGATGCTGTGATCAGCATCTAATCCTGCAATTAGATCAAAAAGAATAAAAGTACAGTATATCTGTAGTCGGTTTTATAAGTCATGTTTATGTATTAAGTTCTCAGAAATTTGGCTCAAAGTTGTTCTAAACAGTGTTTATTTATTAACACTATTAGCTGTCTAGAAAAGTCTCAACAGAACCTTGAATAAAATTAATAAGTTGGAGATTTATCTGTAGTCATTAAGCACACAGGATCGAATTTAGCTTTCTTTTATCTTGAATGAACAGTGTGTTGTGTAAAAAATGTAAAAAATAATAAAAAAAAAAGCCTAAAAATCTTAAGAACTTGTAAGATAAGAGGACAGCACTAAGAACGCATCATTAAGCAGTGCAGTGGAAACAGCTACAGGATGAGTTCAGGTAGAACAACTCAGGAACCATCATCAACAATAACGTTTACCTTAAACGCTACTTTAGTTGTTAAGTGTCAGATTTTGCAGCCTGAACTACTTTCTGAAAGGTTAAACAGATTCCTAAACGACAACACATTGCTTTAAATTTCTTAGGCCTCCACTAATCTTCATATTATCTTTTTTTTAAGGCATGAGTGTGATTACAGAGCCAAGAGATGGTACTTTATTCATGTTCAGAGCAATTTGTTCTGAGATTTAGTTCAGGCGGATTTAAGGATGTGGAATTAAAGCCATCACAAAACTCTACCTACTCCAATCAAAAATCCCCATCTCTTTTCTCACATACATGTGTTTTCAGTTTCAATAAATGGTCATTTATATTCATTAATTTCCTGGCTTTCAGTTCATGCTCATTCTCCTACGTTCTTTTTCACTTTACAACAAGCACCAGATGCTATAACAGTCATATGTATAACTGCTAAGTAAAAAAAATACTGATTCAATATCAGCAAATGATTCAGTAATCTAGTTCTCTTTCCCTCTTCTCTCATTTCGCTCTACCACTGCTACGTCGCTGTGAACTAAACGCAGAAGCCGAGCTGAAGAGGCAAATGTAACGTGGAAAATTTTAAACCAATGCAGGCGCAAGCACCGATGTAACTATTATTGTAGCGCTTTTTTTTCCTCGTGTCAAACTATTTCTGACGCTGGCGTACCGAGTGCCATCGTCTGTCAGTAATGTTTTAGCGCAGGTGGTCGTTCGGTCTTACTGAAGGACAACAAGGAACAATCTCTAACTCTAAATGTGATGGTCGGTAAACATGTCTGCATCTGTGGATCAAGTTTCGTGCGATAACATGACCGTAGTCCTCCCTGAAATCTCAACATGATGTTAGAAGCTTTAACTGCTGGAGCTGGCATCTGAAAAGCTAATGTATTATTTAATTATTTCATTCAGTGTTGTTTACACATTATTATTTTCATTCAGTACCTTTTATTTATTCCAACTAAGGAAGTCTAAATAAAAAATGTGATTTAATTTTTGAATGCCCAGGTTAGACGTGACATTTTTTGTTACTTGATAGCAACTTTACAAGAAGGAACAAACTTGTTTTCGAGACTCACACTTTCAGATCCCACTAACAAAAATTGCTCCTCACATTTTACAGCCCTAAAAGCCTGGACTGAAAAAGCTAGTGTACCTCCTGGTGTAGGGAAAAGGATGAGTGGTAAAAAGCACTTTAAAACAGCTTTATTGTCTGTATCTTCTAATAAAAGTGTCCAAAAACTGACTGAATGTCATTCATGAAGCTACCAGGGTTACCCAACTCATGTCTGCAAAAGGCAATAAATTCAAAAGTTTGTCCGGCTAAGTTGTAGACCTGTACTGTTGACCTTCTGTGAATAACAACGGTGGTGTTTTATAGTATTAAGTACCTGTGAGTCCTGTGCTGACTCCACCACAATACACAGTGCAGTTACTGGGGCTGGACTGGCTCATTACTTCATCAAACGATAGATGCTTGGAGTTACCTGTGAGGGCAAAAAGAGAACAAGTTCTACGGTGAAAATGTCAATTCAACAAGCGGAGAAAACAACGTCTGCACACGGTGTCGCCGCACTTTCATAGGTGGTCTTCGGGGCAGGAGGCTTTCTTGTGGCCCAGTTAGTTCGAATCTGTCTGCCGCCTAACCACTGCCCCCCCATGTGCTGAATGGCATTCTCTGCGTCCTGAAACGAAGAAAGAACCTGGTCATCAGCGGCAGCCGAGCGTCAAACCGAAAACGCTCTCTTCTTAAGCAGGACACAAAGCCATCTGGGTTACAGAACCAAAACTTTGGCGTACGTTTCATTAAAAGAAAAACAGTGTTTTTTAAGCCATTTTCACAATGAACAAGATGACAGCTGTTTACCCATTTGTTGAAGAAAGACACAAAGCCATAGCCTTTAGATTTCCCTGTAGCCATATCTTTCACAACTCGAGCATCTCTGTTGAAAGAAACACCATTTTTAGCAAAATAGGAACTCTTGTATGAAACAGAAAATGACAACAGCCTATGTTTCTTTTTAAATTCACTTTAATATATATATATATATATGCTGTCCATCTTATTCTAACAAACTGTACTTGGACAAATTTCCACAACTTATTATTTTGTACCAGTTATTCTTTTTTTTGTTGAAAGGCCACTGTCATTTTAACTCAAATAGGTTAACTGATCGGTGGCACGAAAAGGTTATTTTAGTCCTTACATTACTTCCTCATATCAGAGCAGTCTAGGCATCTTATAAGATTTTTAAAATAAAACCTGTTCACTAGTTTTTGCCTCAACACTTACGATATCCTGCCAAATGGAGCAAAGGCAGCTTTGACATCTTCTGTGGTTATTTCTGGACTGAGATCGCCAACAAAGACATGAAAGTGATCTACAGGGAGGGGGAGATATTAAGCAAATTGATTCATCAACATATCCTTATACATTAGGACAAACATGTATGCTCCTATTGAAAAGGTGCTTGTACTTACTACTTGTGTCTTTTTTCTGGCTGGATGGTGTTGTTGCCCAGTTGACTTTGACCTCCTGCAGACAGAAAAAACAGGCCAGGCGGGCTATGTTTACATCATTAAATAAAGCCTCCCCTACAAGGGTGATTCATATAATGACAAACCTAAACACAATGCTAAAGATAAAGCCATTTTTAAGAGTATTTATACTCAATCTTAAGTGGTGCTTTAAAACGCAGTTAAAAATTTATATGTGAAGAGGGAAGACAAAATCTTTAAAATCCAAATCCTTTGGTTATCTTAATATATGTTTTTGAAATAATAAAGAAAAGTGGTTGAGCATTTACATAAAGAAAGGCATCAATTTAATAAATACCACTGAATTCATAGTTATGCTAACCTGTAACAGCTTTTTGTATTTTTTAATCAGGCCTTTTTGGCTTTTAAAGGTTGCTAAATATAATCATAAATGTTCCGTTGTATGTGTATGTATGTACGTATATATATATATACACTCAACTTCTTTTCTTAAACCTCATGGATAGCCAACTTAGTTGCTTCCCTCAATTTTTTTATTACATCAAACTATTAGGATAATCCTTTGAAAGCTACCAGTTTTTATAAAGCACAAGCTAAATTTCCCATCCCCGCAACCCACCCACCGTCCCCACTCACCCTGTAGATACGATAGCTTACCTTACCCAATATTTTCCTTCCATTCATGGCAGCCAGGGAGGCAGCAGCATGTCTGTGGTCATAGAACTCCACAAAGCAATATGGATCATTCCCAGCCGTCTGTCAAAGGAAAACACTGACGTAAAGGTCGCTTAATCACTGCTGGGGACTACAACCACCTACTAATGGCCTCTACGTCAAGCCTGATATAATAGATAGCAGTGGGAATTAAAAACACATTTGTTTACCACAATCTTTGGTAGTTCCTTTGGTATTTACAAGCATATCTTATACAGGAAGCAGCAACACTTACGTCATTTATCATTTTACAGCTTTTACAGGGTCCTATCTGCGTGAAGACCTGGAGAATGAGAGGCTCGGTGACATCCCTGGACAGATTTCCCACGTATCTGCAGGCAAAAAAAAAGGGAGACAGTCCATGTTAAACAGGAAGTAACATGCAAACAAAGGCTAGCACGCCGGGCTAGCAATAGCAACGTCAATTTCTGTATTTAACACACACACATACAGAAAAAAACGAAACAAGAAAGAGGCCGAAGAATAAGGAAGGATATTCTACGTTTTGTACAAGTAGCTGGAGGACGATCGCCCCCAACCAGACGAGTCCCGTGTAGTCTGTCCGAGCGTTGACGTGGCTGCGCTGCCAGCTAACGAGCAGTCTGTCTAACAGGCCTCAGGCTAAGAGTTAGCACCAAAATTACACTTTCAAAATTACATAGAGCCCATTTCAGTCCAGATAAGGTCTGCTTGTTGTCGTTGAAACGCCACCACTAATGTAAATATAATTAAAATAATGTGAAAATTGGATGAAACGAGGTGCTAATTAAACAGAAATGCTAACGCTAACGAGCTAACCACACAGTTTCAATTTCGTGCGAGTAAAACGGTTTTATTTTTCACAGCAATAACTAACAAAATACTGTTGATTAAAAAACCTCGCGACGTTCAGAAATGTCACCACTATTTAGAGTTAGTGTTAATTTTAATTAAATTACGACGTGAGCCAATATGACGAGGGTTTAAAGCGTTTTGAAACAACAACGTGGAAACATTTCGAACGCACAGCAAGTAGACGAAGCCTACGCATTCCTGGACATAGACAGGGCCCTGTTACTCACAAGGTTCTGGGCTGTTCGTCGTCCATCGTGAAGATTAAGCGGTGAAGTCCTGAGAGGTCTTTAGTCCAATGACATACAAAAGCTGTGGACTAAACGTGAGCGACCGCGAACGCAAGAAATGTATGTACAGGTTAATAATAAATCCGCGTCGGGCTCAGCTCTCACACCGCGCAGACAGCCTCTCTCAGTCTGATGCAAACAATAGGAAGTTGAAGATGGCGGAGGAGCGGCGTCAGCAGCAGCGTTAACCTGGCAGCAGCGCGCTGCAACCGAGCCAAAATCAAGCACTGTTTCTCCCACGGAAACACATCTGTTTACCACACGGCACACTCACACACAATGCTACCGTTCGCTCGGTGTGCTAAATATTTTTACATTAGCCCGTTTTTATTCTTTAAACACGAGCACAAACATAACGTCTAAAAGAATAGACTAACAGCGCGTTTTTAAAATTTTATTTTTCTTAATATTATTTCTGCAACTTTTGCGAAAGTCACGGGGAGTTTCGGCGGTAACTTTTACCCAAAAGTTCTATAATGGAACAAAAACATGTGCGCCGCCCGGGAATCGAACCCGGGTCGCAAGAATGGGAATCTTGCATGATACCACTACACCAGCGGCGCTGTGAGGGTTTGTAGAACAGGAATATATATATAAACAGTGTATCATGGATGTTCGTTCAGTTCGGGCTTTTTTCCAACCCCCCCAAATAATTTTTATTTTATTATTCTCATGCATTTTTATATTTCATAGAAAAACAAGCTTGTTATGCTACTTTACTTTCTGTTTTTAGTGACATAATGGTTAAACACCTTTTAAAAATAACTAAAACTAGTGGAGGGTAAAAAAATACTATTCACCTGTAAACAATTTCCAGTCACCTGAAAAGGCCCCGACCCTAATCTCTGCCATATATCAGAGGTAAAGTTTAATCAAAATTACTGTAATTTGAATTAGTTATATACAGTATGTTATAAAAATGGTTTCTAATGCTGTCAACAAAAAAGTATATGTCAGTAAATAATATCAAATTTCCTGCTGAATTTGAGTGGGTTTGTGGTGTAAAGTAGCCTAAAATAGAAGTACTTCAGAGAAGTATCTAAATACATACAGTACTCGCATAATTATCTATTTTTCAGTTTCTATCAAAATAAACTGCATTTTTAGGAATGTGACCAGAGATTCGAGGATGCAAATGATAACGAAAAGAAAACAGACAAACATGAGCAAAATTTATTTAAAAAAACATTTTAAAATATGTAATTTTTTTGTTTCTTGTAAACTAAGATGTGGTTTGGTAAAAATATAAAGAATATCCTTGTTTCTACAACACAAAAACAAAATGGCTGGCAAGTTGAGTCACATCTGTATTCCCAAAACATGACTCTTACAGTTTTGAGTTGCACTTTAAGTTTTTTTCTGGTAAAGTAATCAGTTTTTTTACACCTTAATCACATTTACTCTCACTTCCTGTTTGATTTTGCTGGTTTGTCAAAGTTGTTAGTTTTACTTGCTCCACTTCATGTCTGGTCAGCTCTTCATCACCCATTTTCTGTCAGTCAGTCATCCTCCCTCAGCGTATACAGTTATCTGACTTTTTATTTCTCATTTTCTTGATTGTCTTTACTCCTTTCTCCTGTTTTGCCTAAGCTTTCCACAGGTCCACAAGCCTCTCCGTGGGAGACCCAGCGTGTCTCTGCCAATATTCGACGAGGTCCAGACTATTACCTGTCCAGTTCCTGCAGCAGAGTCTTCCATATTTAAATATTTCAAGCTCATTTAACATCTACCTGCCCGACCTGTTATTAGACAGGTATGTTAATTTGGCTTCTTGTACTGAGTTTTGTGCTCCTTTTTGCTCAAACTCTGTCAAAACCCTTGAAGGAGGTCTCTGTTTCTTCTCATAGGCATCTGAATCAAACCCTGGAGGATTCCAGCTCTCTTGTCCTCCTGTCTTGCTCTGGTGGGACACCCAGTCAGGCTTTTGGAAGCCCAATAGTGCGACTTCGTCGCTGCTTTTTGTTGGACTTCCAGGCACTCTCCTTTCTGCTCAGTTTGCTCTGCCCTTCCTTTAGGCTGTGCTTCTCAACGGCCTCTGGACTCAGGGCTTGCAGTAACATGAACAGACAGATAATGTACTTTGGAAAAGAAGGTTTAATGTTTAATGGAAACAGATCAGAGGTTGTTGATAAGTGGCAGAAGGGTTGCTGCACAGAAAAGACATGAAATAAAACATGAAATTTAAGTATTCGATGTATCTAAACTGAAAGTGTTTTGACACATTGACCAACAGGGGGAAATTCTTTAGTGCTGTAAGAACAAGATGAGCCAAAACAGGTTCCAGCCTGGATCATTTTACACAAGTATCTTTACCAAGCGTTTTCTAACAAGATTAGGTGATTCACAGATGGCTTAAAATAGTACTCATACCAGAGCACAACATGACTATCAAGAAATGAACTGTGATGATGGGGATAGATGGTTTGTGACGGGCAGAGGAAATGAATCAACCTGCCTATCTGTTCCAGTAAGCATTAAGGCACATAACAAATAGATTGTATTGTAGCAAATATACAGATCTACTTTCAAATGTGTTATGGTCCTGCTCTAAAAATGTAATAATAATGCTCTTACACACTTACGAAACATTTATTACAATAAAAAAAAAGTTAAATTCAAAGATACGCTGCTAATGTAAGAAAGGCAGGGGAATGATTTAAAAAGGACATCAATATTTTTTGTTTTAGGTTCCACTTTTTACGGAATCCAAAACTTTTGAAGAAACTAGGAAATGGCATCAAATCAACATCCGTTTGGTCGTCGTTTTCCTTTCTGCTGCTGTTCACACTCGGCTCCAGCAGGTGGCGCCGGGCGCACCTTCCGGTCAGTTCGGCCGCAACAGGCGAAGAAGAAGAACCCGAGAAACGGGCGGTTGGAGAGAAGCACGCGAAGAAGAGCCATCTGTCGGAGTAAACATGGCTTCTCCTGCGGGCTGTGAGCATTACGTTCGCAGCTGCCTGCTGAAAGTGAGTAAACTTTGTGAAAAGCGTGTCTTTTTAGGAAACGTGTTTGTTGAACGTAACGCTGCGGCCATTAACTCCGGAGTTAAACGACACAGCCGACCTGGTCTGTTCGGCTCTAATGTGTTACATAATAAAGTGCCTGATCACAATAGTTTGACTCTATAAAAATGAGAGGGGAAAAGCTTTAGAGTCGTGTTGATACAGAGGTTATTGTTGAGCTGTTTCATCCGCCGCCATTTCCCTAATGTAATACAGAAATCTTTCTCAGCTTCTTGCTCTCAGGTTATTTCGGCTCAGAACTTTTCCACCTTTTATTTCTGTTAGGTTTTGTTGTTTATTAAATAATCAACATAGATATAACTAATTATGGTGAAAACGCAGTTGAGAGTTTAGTTATCTATCTGAAGTCACTGTTGAGCCAGAAATAATAATTGTTATGAATGATCCCCCCCCCCATGCCATGTGTGTGTGATTCAGTCTGTGTTTCCATCTCTGCAGGCACCTTGCTGTGGGAAGCTGTACGTGTGTCGACTGTGCCACGACGCAGAGGAGAACCACCAGATGGACCGCTTTAAAGTCAAGGAGGTTCAGTGCTCTGAATGTCAAACCTTACAGCAGGTAAGTCGTGAGAAATAAACACTTCTCCTGATGGGCCTCGGCTCACACGTAGCACTGCCGTTCAGTGTCCCTTTTGCTTTTTTATGAAAAAGAAACAACGACAAATAAGGGTAAAAAAATGTTGGATGTTGCTTTTCTAGGCGCAGCAGACCTGTCAGGGGTGTCATGTCCAGTTTGGGGAGTATTACTGCGATATTTGTCACTTGTTTGACAAGGATAAGAAGCAGTACCACTGTCAGCCGTGTGGGATATGCAGGTGAGAAACCGTACAGGTTACAGACTATAAACATATAACAACAGCTTGTTAAAACGATGCATAATAATGTGGGGATCTCCCTAAAGTGACAACCTTTTTAAAAATGTAACAACATGTATGGTTTGAACTGCAAGACAAAATCGAAATAAAATGTTAAAAAGGATTTTTTTGGACAATTTTAAATGAGGTACCGTGGAAACGTTATGAACAATTAATATCCTATGTATTGCAAATGATGAGCTGATAAGCTGACAACTAGTCTGAATGGAACCAAGACAAAACTGGATTAATGCCACCTCAAAACAGCTTCAGTTTCAAACATTTTATAGCAGCAAACGCTGTTATTCACCGTATTTTCCAGACTATAAGACGCAATTAAAAGCCTTTAATTTTGTCAAAAAACGACAGTGCGCCTTATAATCCGGAGCGCCTTATATATGTAAGAAGTCGTAATGTTTTAGTACGACTTTGGTAAACTACAAAGCCGAACCGCTTGCAGCATTAAGGCTCAGTTATAGTCGCACAGGGCTCCACACATGGCCCACAGACCTGAGCGAGCGGTGGAGACGTTTATACTTGACGCTTACGTTGGTGCAGTATTCTTCCGTGAGTTTTGAACTGTTTGGTTATCTTTGTGATCTCTCATAGAGAGATCATATAAATGCTGATACAGGCTAGAGCACCAAAATCGTCCATTTTGAATGGAGTGCGGCTCACATGAAGTTATAAGTTTAATTGGGTGGTGCATGAGGGTGCTCCTTATAGTCCGGTGTGCCTTTATAGATGACAAAAGTTCAAAAATGGACCATTCATTGACAGTGTGTCTTATAATCCAGTGCGCCCTATAGTGCAGAAAATATGGTAAACCTTTACAGTAGTGGTGCCCAATCCTGGTCCTGGAGGGCCACCATCCTGCATGTTTTATTTGTTTCTCTGCTCTTCAGCAGGTCTTCAGGTTCTGCAGAAGCCTGTTAATCACTCAGTCATTCAAATCAGGTGTGTCAAAGCAGAGAAACATCTAAAACATACAGGATAGTGGCCCTCCAGGATCAGGATTGGGCACCACTGCTTTACAGCAGCTAAAACATGCAGCTAATTCAAGCCATACCCCCTTTTACTCAACTTCTGTTGTATATTTATATTGTTTATTGTTTCCTTAGATAACCTTTGCTAATTGGCATTTTATAATGTACTGTATGTGAATGGTTTTGTAGTGTTCTGTGATAACTTTTGTTGTGAATTGGCACTATATAAATAAACTGAACTGAACTGAATAAAATAAACTGCAGTTTATAGTAAAATATGTTAAAATTTAAAACATTAGGTGGTATGTTCAAAGCTAAAAAGGTCCTGAAAAATGTAATAAATTATGTTGAAAGCAGCATTATTGCATCAAGTGTAAGAAAATATGTCTTCTTCTTCATAACATAACTCTCTAAGCCAACAGACTTCAAGAAAAACACAAAACTGTCTCGTAAATGTCTATAGAAAACAAGAGCAGGACTTTCAGAGAAAAAGACACTTGAACATTAGAGATAATTCATCCAAAAGGTGAATGCTGTACTGATTTGTCTGAAGCCTTATGGTGCTCAAAACGGTCTCTTATACAGTCTGTTGATTTTCCCAAAAACACGGTTTGGAGACAAAGTTTGAGTGAAGCCTGTGTCAGACAAACTGTTCTGCTTCATGTCTTTATGGAGACTGTAACAGACACAATCTGCTGCTGTTCTGACTGAATCTACGAGTAAACAGAGCCTAACCTAAACACACAAATAGATTCTGCCTTATCCTTCGAGGAGTTGGCAAGAGACGAGCAGGAACGTCACCACCATTACCTGCAGAAACGAAATCCTCTTTTTTAATTTTATTTCCTTATTCACCAAAGAGCTGTTGATTACTTGTGTTTTGAACTTTACAGGATTGGGCCCAGGGAGAAGTACTTTCATTGTGAGAAGTGTAACTTGTGTTTAGCCCAGGACCTGCGAGGAAACCACAAGGTGAACAAAACGCCGCAGCTCGTTCTGCCTCGCTCTCGCCGGACGTGCTCTGATCCTCGCTGAGTTAACCCGCCGCTGTGGTTCTGTGTTTCAGTGCGTCGAAAATGTATCGAGGCAGAACTGCCCAGTGTGCATGGAGGTAAGAACACCTGAAGTACATCAGAGAAGAGCAATCCTAGGTTTTAATGTAATCTCTTTGTTTACAGTTTAGTGAGATCTGATTGGTCCTTTTTTTTTTTTTTAACGCAGGATATTCACACATCCAGAATCGGCGCTCATGTTCTTCCATGTGGCCATCTTTTACACAAGTAGGACTCTTTTTCTCATAATCTTTCTAAGTAGTGTTTGGTCAGAGCGGTGCAGTTGAATTATCTGAGTATTTGTTGCGCAGCCTGTTTCTTTTTTTTTATTATTAGAAATGTTGGAAAGTGAGCAAAAACAGAACAAAATAAAAGTCCCAGCATTTCTTGAAAGAATGCATGTCGCCAGCTGCCTTTCAAGCCAGAGTTTTAGACTAAGATCATCTTATGTAGGGAAATAATGGAGGTTTGGTCAAATCTTGGGGGGAAAAAATGAGCATTATTGCAAAATATTGCTCACCACTTATTTATGCGATCTGTTAGCACTCAAATTATGTGTTGTGAATGACTTTCAGCTACTACAACATCAGTTGACTGTCTTACAGCCATTTTGTGTTTTTTATGGCCAGTTAGCTTTGGCAACCATCTTGATTGGTTTACTCCAAAAAGGTAATCACTTGTAGATGGACATGCAGTTATTACTTTCTGTGAGTTTCAATACAATGGGTCCATTTTTTCATGAGATATTTTGCTAACAGACATACGATCGTCCACCTTTCGGGGCGGGTGGGTGATTGAAAATGGAGTAAGTGATGCGACACAGTGATAAACATGATCCCGTCCAAGCAAGATGAACCGAAGGCATCTGGACTTTATTTTTGTTTCCTGAAGAGTCAAAACAAAAACCGGATGCCTTCAAGTCAACTCGCTTGGATCGTTGTCTCCTGTATCAGAGGTCTCCCCCCTCAGGCCACGACCCGGTACCAGTCCGTGGGTCATTTGGTACCGGGCCGCAGAGAAAAAATAAGTAACTTACAGTACTTCCGTTTTTTTATTTTCGGAGTCTGAACAACATTTATTTTGAAAAACTGACCAGATTCTCTCCACTACATCCATCTATGACTCACTCTTGATGTCAAAACGATTATCGAGGTCACATGATACGTTACCGCTAAAAACAAACCCACAAGCAGCAAAATGAGTAAAAAAAACAACGTCTCTAGATGGGACCGTCTCGTTACTGAGAAACAAACACAGGTCTCCCACTGATTCAGCGTTATGGTGAGTTGTATTCTTTGTGCACTTTATATTTGTGGTGTATCTTATTTTAAAGGGCGTGTTTAAACATCGCCATGTTGACCAGAGAACATTAGGGGAAGGAGAGGGTGTTTTTTATGTTGATAACAATACCAGGACGCAGCTAACAAAGTTGTGAGTACACGTTGGATTTACATTTATTATGTTTTAAAAAAAATACCCCCGTTTTCATGCTAGTCGTATCATTTTATTTTGTTTTATTTATCCATCACACCTTTAAAGGCTGGTCCGTGAAAATACTGTCTGATAATGAACCGGGCCGTGGAGCTGAAAAGGTTGGGGACCACTGTCCTGGATGACTGAGGATCTCCACCAGCAAGCAGTTCTGTGTGATTCATAATTCCAACATTGTTTTGAATTTTTTTTTTTTTTGCTTTTTTTTGGATTCAAGTTCAAAATAGAAATACATTTTCCAGAAAAAAGGGGCATTTTTATTATTCACAAAAAAGGCAAAGAATTTGTGGGATAAAAATGAACAGAAATATCAAATGTATGTGTCATCTACAGTGGTTTATCTTGAATAGTTTCGACATCTGTTGTGACGTGAAAGTAACAGCTTGTGGTTTGTTCACAGGAGCTGCTTTGACGACATGATCAGGACAGGGTAGGTCTAACGAGCCCTTTGGCTCTTTAGCTGCAGTTGGTTTCTTCTTCAATTAGCTGTTTTATGGACATAGGGGAAACAAGTAATCTATTTTTATTTTCGTCAGATTAAAGTTTCTTTCTAAAGATTTCTGTTGAAGAATCTCCGTCTATTGTTTTTTTACTGCATAAAACCAAAAATTCTGGTCGAGTTTTGTGCACGATTAAAGAATTGACAAGGCAAATATGAGACCACAAAAAAAATGACATTACATTGATTTAATGGCTGTATTTTTGTATTTGCAACCATGTAAACTCTGAAAAAAATGTTTTTTGTTACTAGAGTTCAAATTAAGATTGGAAACAGAAGCTAAAACTGATTATATTTTATTTACAATAACTATATTACTGTTGTAGTAATGGCACTAAATGAGGCCTGACATTTAGTCGTTTGCCTGTATTTCCAGGGCGTATCGCTGCCCTCTGTGTATGCATTCTGCTTGGGACATGAAGGAGCACTGGGATCAGATGGACAAAGAGATCGTTCAGTCACTGATGCCTCCTGAGTACCAGGGAGCGACTGTCAAAGTAAGCCCTCAGTTACCCAATCAAAAGCATCAGATGCTTTATTTAGGCTTTTTTATACTTCTATAACTTTGTGATCATTTTAGGCAATGTTTACATGTATTGCATTCTCTTTTTTTTTGTTCTTGTAGGTTATATGTAATGACTGCCAAACGCACTGCACCGTGCCTTTTCACGTGTTGGGGATGAAGTGCACTGGCTGTGGCTCCTACAACACGGCACAGGACGGAGGCCTCATCCAGCAGCGGCCAGAGCAGCACATGGAAAATGAGCCGGAGCAGCAGGATGGACATGAGTCGCCCATACGACATTAGAAACAAAAATGGACGACATTTAAACTCCTAACGTTTGATTGGTGCACTTAATTGTTATAGCCTAAATGTAGCCCTAGGCGGAGCCAGTGTCCCCTGTTTGTAATTGAGAATTGTAATTGTTTGTGCATGCATGTGTTTTGGCTTTACAGGAGCTCACGCTGGTTGAAATGAAATAAACAATATGTATGGGGAGGGGGGGTCGGTAAATTCACGGATTTCCTCTTTATTACCTACAGGCAGTTTAGAGTCACAGTTCATCTAACTGCATGCAACTCAACTGGGAGAAGTAACTGTAACCTTGGTGGATATAAGGCAAGCCACACTTCTGTCAAAGTTCAAACTCTGCAGGTTCTGTGACAGCTGTCAGGACGGCTTGAAGCTTATTGAGGGAGTGTGCCATATTCTATATTTAAATGCTGACAGGAAGACATAAATACCTTTTTTTATTGGGTCTGTGCAGCTTTACAGAAGACAACCAGTTTTGGAAATTTCTCATCTAAAAGGAGAAACAAACTCTTCACACTCCAACTCTTTCTAGGACTTCTACAGATTATACACCGAAACACAGGGAGTTTTGTCTTCTCTCACCCAGTGTGTGTCTCACTGCTGTAAGACTTACGGTTTTCTCTCTCTTTCGCCCCCAGAATGCAGCAAGTGTTCAGCCGAGTTTCCACAGAGTTCCATTATATTCTATCTCCAAACGTTCTCTTCTAAACTGGGATGGAAGGATCTTTTAACTTGTCATAATTTCTAAATAAAAACATTGTAGACTCACCTGCGACTATCAGTTTTCTGCTGCTCACAGTTCAAGGTTTTCCACAGCGACTTGATGCTTAATTTTCAGTCCATTTCCATTTGCCTCTCGTTTACTTGGCTGTCAGGGAATGACAGACGTGTGTGGTTACCATGGTGACCGTAATGAGCCACTGGCTGCAGCTTTAACATTTCTGTTGATCTTGGTTCTCTACGCTTACGGTCATGCTTCGAAATGTAGGCACTCTTTTCTTAGATTATTACAAAATTATTTTGAAATTTTTGGCAGTAGCTGCATTGATGCCCTTTAAAATTTCCTTTGAAACTTTCTCATATGAAGTATACTCTTGTCAGGCAGTGGATTATTTAACCATGAAAAGACTCATCATCTTACACTGTAGTTTATGGTGTGGTTCATGTAACAAACATCCCCAAATTCCAAGATCTTTTTTTTTTTTACTCGCAGCTGCCAGCAAGTCCAATGAAAGCTCTCGCACTGAAGAAAATATTTTTCACTCCGCATTGTTTTATTCTATTCTGAGCCATTATTGAAAGGAAAAAACATGTAATCAGTCTTTATTTTTTCAGCTACTTGATACATTTTGAGTTGTCATTTAAAATGGCAATTCTACTAAAGCGGTTTCAGTTTCACGGTTACAAGAAATCGGGTATTTTTGACAGGATTATCGCTGCTGATGGAAGTGGGTCGGGGGTCAGATGCTGTCTCCTCTCGGGGGGTCCAGTTCAGAGGTGAGCTGGCCCCTAAAACAAACGGGGGCACTGGTCAGGGTCGACGCAGCGGGGTTAGTCGACAGCGTGTCTGCGGAGAACGGAAGAGGTGTCGATGCGATGACCTGCCGAGAAGGAGATGGAGTGGTGTCCTGGAGGACCCCCTGAAATGTGCTGGTGACTTCAGTTCCTTTTGTACTCATGATAGCACCTGCACCAAGAGAATTGCGTAGGGCCTCAGAGTTGCACTCTTGCTGAGGAACATCTACACCTGGAGCAGTTGGACAGGGACCCCCTGGCAGGGCTTGGAAAGTGTCAGTGGAGGTTTGAGGGTCCTCTGGGACTGGCGGGGCCGATACGTCAAACGTTGCAGAAGAAGGCCTCAAGACTGCAGAAGGAACAAGCAACGGGTCCAGGGGGTCGGTCTGCATTTCTGTCTCTGTAAACACTGACTGAGAGGGCTCAATGTTGGTGCCGGCCTCCTCCGATGAACTGGACTCACTGGACTCACTGGATTCTAAAGATTTAGATGAATCCCCATCCACGTTTAGATAGACCTGTTCATTAAAGGGAAAAAAAGGGTTATCTAAAAAGTTTCATTTCTTCTTTTACAGGGGTAAAAAGAAGTAAAGAAGTGAGGTTACTCACAGGTTTCGATGTTACAACAGCCACCACAAAGACAGCCCAAAGTGCAGCTCCCACAAGCGCCATCGTCTTCTTCGCTGTTTACAGAAACACACACTGGGTTGCAAAACTATTCACCCCCTTGGTAATCTTTCTATTCTGTTGCCTTGCAACCTGGAATTTAGTTGCATTTGAAATTTGATTAAAACCAATAATTCTACAAAAAAAATACTTCAAATTAATTAAATTGAATGAGGGAAACACCTGTTTTTAAAAAAATTTAAAAAACAAGAAAGGTGGTGCATGCCTATGTATTCAAGCCCTCTGCTTTGAAGCCCATTACCTTTAGAATCCACACAATTTGTTAAATGAGATCCACCTATGAGTAATCTAAGCATCAAATGATCTAAACCGGTCAAAGAATTTACACCCATGTCATAATTTACAGCTCCCCAAATCAACAACTCTTAGTAGTGTGGGCTACCACCAAGCAAGAGACATCATGAAGACCAAGGGACTCTCCACACAGGTCAGAAACAAGGTTGTGGAGAAGTTTCAGGGTTGGGTTATATTAACTCATACCGCTTTCTTTATAACGCACTTATAAACAGCACAGAGGCCGACCAAAGTGCTGTACAATTAAAAACAAACAAGCACAGAACACAGGATAAAATACACAAATCTACAGAAGTAAAAATAAGAAATGATTAGACTGAACATACTAGAAAAATAACTAAAAGTACAATACGGTCTGAGTCATCTCTCACTGGATCTAAGGCCAGGGAGTAAATGTGTGTTTTTAAATGAGACTTAAAAACAGAATGGGATGGAGTGTGTCTAAAAAGGAGTGGTAAACCTTTCCAGAGTTTAGGACCTGCAACAGAAAAAGCTCTACCAACTCTGAGCTAAAAAATTTTTTTTTAATGAATTAAGAAGTGAACTGGAAGTCAGCGAAGGGAAGCTAAAACTGGGGAAATGGGTTCCCTTTTGACTGTACTAGGTAAAATTTAAGCAGCAGCGTTTTAAATCAGCTGCATACGAACAACAGAAGCCTGACTAATTCCAGAAGAAGCACATTGCAGTAATCAAGCCGAGATGTTATAAAACCATGTATTACTGTCTCAAAGGGCTTCATGGGCATCATTTTGGATTGTTGTCTTAACTGAAAGAAGCAGGATTTGACTACTGCATTTACATGACTGTTTAGTCTTAGGGAAGGATCTATTTTCACTCCTAGATTTGTGATAATGTTTTTTTCTCAAAAGGGGCACCTGCTGGTGCCATTAAAAATATCCAAAACTATGAACATCCCACAAAACTCCATTAGATCCATTATTAGAAAATATTAAGATAATGTAACCAGAGCAACCCTGCCAAGAAAGAAACAGGTAAGAGGAAACATCAGAGAAACATCCAGAAGTTCCAAAGATAACCCGATGGAGCTGAGCAGCTCTTCTGCAGAGATGGGAGGATCTGTCCATAGCACCACTACAAGCAGCACAGAGCTGGGCTTCATGGAAGAGTGGAAGGAAAAAGAGATTGCCTAAAGAAAAATCAAGCTGGACTGTTTGGAATTGCTTCCTCAAACAAAGAAAAGGTGCTGAAGTCAGATGAGTCCAAACTCCAACTTTTAGGTCATCAAGTACAACCTAATGTCAAACCAACTATCTCTCATCATGCTGAGAACACCATCCCCACAGTAAAGCACAGTGGTGGTAGCATCATGATGCGGGGATCATTTTTTTATCACCAGGGACTGGGAAACTGGTCAGAGTTAAAGGAAAGGTGGATAGAGAAAAATACAGAGAAACCCGGGAGTCTTCCAGAGATTTGAGTCTGGGACGGAGGTCCACCTTCCAGCAGGACAGTGACCCTCAACACTCTGCTGAAGAACATTCAGTGGTTTAAGAACAAACAGTTTAAATGTCCTGGAGGGGTCCAGTCAAAACCCAGACCTTAATCCAACTGAGAATCTCTGGTTTGATTTAAAGATTGTTGAATACAAGAAGCACCACCAACCCTGAAGGAGCTGCAGCAGTTTGGTTATGAAGACAAAAAGTCCAGCTTGTATGGACCAAACTCTTGAAGACATACCTGAAGAGACTTGATGCTGGAAGTCAAGTCAAGTTGATTTGTATAGCACATTTCAGCAACAAGGCAGTTCAAAGTGCTTTACATCATAAAAACAAAATTAAAAAGTAATAAAAACAACATACAATCACCAAATGAGATACCAGAACACATCCATGTATTTTTCCCCCATTTAACTTAATTAATAACTATTAAGTATTTTTTGTACAATTATTACTTTTAATCAAATAACGATCAAGTTAAATTCCAGGTTGGAAGGCAACAAAACAGAAAGATTACTGTGAAGATGAATACTTTTTCAAGGCACTGCATTATTCAGTAACAGTTCAGTTTTTTACTCTTTAAAACTGCCTTATTAAAAGTTTAATCTAAAATCAATTTCTATTTTTTTTCCTGCACACATCCTTCTTTTAAGAGTACTATATTTGATTTGCATTATTAGTTTTTTTTAAGGAATTTTACTTGTAAAAAACACAAAAGTTCCTTAATGATGTACTTTATGATGAAAGATCTATTGAGGAACTATAATCAGTTCTTGAATATAAGATTTACTTTAGGTACAGAGAAAGTGTCCTCTCTTCAGACTTACCTTGATTATCCTCTCACAGCAGACACTTCAGATTAATTATAAAATTGACCAATTCTGGCAAAAACAAGCTTCACCTCCTCTGTCTTCAACGAACAAAACATCTGAGCTGGGCATGTTTTTATACAGCTGCTGACATCTGTGGGAGAGTCAATCCATCATCTGGTTCATGTTCATAGCGTTGCACACAACAGACACTCCATTTTTGTTTCTGTAAACCAAAGCCGAATCATTTAACACCCACATACAGGCTGAAATTAAAAGTGTTTGAAATTCTTACAGAATAATGAAAGTGAACGAGCCAGACGTGGCTTCGTAACCGGCGTAAACATGTGTTTTGTGGTTTTAGTGTAAACAATAGAAAGAATTTGGTTTAGACTTTAAATACATGAAGTTAAATTCTTGGCAAATCATCACTCTGGGTTGACATGAATGGACATCATGAATACTGTTTGCAATAAAAACTGCATAAACTAAAATTGGGAATTGGGGGATAAAACAACAAAAAAAACACTTATCTTCAGTATCCTTAGTGGTCCACAGTCCAGAGACTAACTACAGTTTGGTTTGTTCGCCTTCACTTCTAAAGATAGTTTCCATTACTTTAAGCTCATGATTTACACCAACAGCACAAGGGTTAGATGATCCAGATTTAATTCTTTCAGAGGAGGAGAAATACATTTTTCCAGTAGTGTTCAGAATTGCAAAAGCTTGCATCATAATCTGCATGATTGAGTTTTATTGCTCAAGTATAAAATACAGAAACTTTCAGCATTGTTTTGCTTGTTTGCTAAAGGTCTCATGAACCTTGGACAAAATGGGCATTGATGTATACAGCTACAGTTCCATATTTTCCACACTGTCAATAAATGGTCCATTTTCAAACTTCTGTCATATATAAGGCACATTAAGCAAAACAACAGCACTCTTTTTGGAGATTACTGCACCAACGTAAAGGCCCCCACATACTCAGGCACACTTCACTCTGTGGAGGTCTGTATGTACTCGAGGCAGATTCAAAGCAGACAAAGACCAGTTTTTAAAACCGCATACGCCAATGACATGCATACTGTGTCGCACAATAAACTTGCTGGCGAGAAACTGTTCACATTGACCGGTTTTGTGTGCGACACCAACCGCTCTCAGGGAAGAATCTGCGCCAGTGCACAGCACCGACGGTGTGCGGTGGCTGCCCTGGTGGTGAAGAAACTGTGCTAAAGGCACTTTTTTTTTTAAAGCTAAGAGGCAAGTGATCTTTTCTGTCTGGGACACCATGACTGAAGTTTGTCATGGGAAAGTTTTAGGCAATCTGTAAGCTTGAGTATGAAGTCTCAACCTTCTGCAGACAGTACATGAGTATATGGGGGGCTTAATGCTGCAAGTGGTGTGGCTTTGTAGTGTACCAAAACATTACAACTTATATATGGTGCTCTGGATTATAAGGTTTGAGAACATTGAAGGCTTTTGAGTTTTATAGCTTTGAAAATATGGCACTAAACTTTGAGCCAGGACAGCAGCAACAGTCAACTCACCTTAGAATAAAACTGACACAACTGAAGTTTACAGATATGGATCTAAATGGTGTGGGAGTAGCAGACTGATTAAAAATAAAGTCTAGACACTGAATGGTACAAGGGTTAACATTTTGCCAACAAGCAAAGTCTGAAGGATGTACAACATTTGGGGAGGGGAAAACCAAAAAAAAAACTCCCTTTAGAATTAAAAAAAAAAAGTTAAGTGGTAGCAGAAAGTTAAACACTGGCTGCTTCCTTTGAACATTGAAGGTTTGACCAAAAGTGCTACAAGTTTCTCACATTTAGTTTAAAACTTCAGCATGAAAGGTTAACATTTGAGTTTACTCTTGACAACATTTTACTGCAATTTGCTTTCATCCTTTATGCAAAAGGTATGACATTTAAATTCTCTCCCCATCCCACAGATTATAAACTTAAACATGATTAAAGTTCACAGCAGTTGCTTTGGGTGGGGGAGGGATTGAGAGTTTAGGTTTGTACTTCTAGCCAAGCTGAAATAACCAAGAGGGACAATTGAAAAGGCAAACTGTTTATTAAAAATTTCACTTTGATGCAATTTGCAATAATTCAAAAGATGCTGGTTCTGGTAAAGCAGAGGTTAGATGATTGCAGATGTTGTGTAGTGTAGATTTAGGGAGTGACCTCTGGTTTTTCCACATCTGCCTGGGCAGTTTGAGTGCTGGGGATAGTCTCCACTTTGCTCTGTAGGTCAGTCATGCTCATCTCTTTTGCAGTTTCAGCATTATCCCTTCTGTAGAGAAAGACATGTCACCATCATCAAATGCTATGGTGTTACACTTTCGTTGCATTTAGCCAGCATGTCAAGTGCAACTACAGGGTTAAACAAGTTTAAAAATTCAGATTTAGTATTACAAACCTTGATGCAGCACTCTTCTTTTTAATCACCACCATTATTATAGCAATGACCACAACCACTGCACAGAGGCCTGCTGCGCCATAGATTATTGGACCCTGCATGTTTTTTGCAGCTTTGTCTTGACAGGTAGCACCGCTGAAGCCCTCTGAACACTCGCATGAAGCAACTCCTTTAGTCTCCACACAGAGCCCATTACCACTGCACCGTTCCTGGCTGCACTGCTCGGTTTCCAGGTTCATGAGCTCATTGTCACTTGGCAAGCTGTCCTGGTCAGTCTCTGGAGAAGGGCGAGGAGAGGAGCTGCGAGGATGGATGGGAGGGGAGACCTTTGAACCCAACCACTGCTTGAGACCGGCACCTTAACATTTAAGAGTCAAATTAAACACTTCATATTCATAATCTTGCATTCCCCCACCCAAAGCATACACACAGTTCTCATCTGAGTGATCAGAGCAGTCTGCATGGCCATCACAGAATTTTGCTACAGGAAGGCATGTTTGGTCCAGACATGGCCTGCTGCCAGGTGAGCAGCTTTCCTGTGGGGTGCAGTTTGTACCCTTTACCACCATGTGGTCATGGGCACACTTGCATGTCCGACCTGCTGGAGCGGTGAGGCACAGGTGCTGACAGTCTCCATTGTTTTTGGCACATTGGCTTGAACCTAAAAGACATTCAAACATTTAGATATCAAGGGTGTCATTTGGAAGTTTTGTCACTAGGAACAGATGTCATGCCATTTACCTGAATGACTGGACTTGCTGAATGTTTTCAAGCTGACCACTTGTGTGCCAACTTCAAACCACAGCTTCTTTTGCTGCTGGTCTTCTTTGTACCAAAGCCTTGTCATGTCTGAAGGTAAACAGGCACCAGATATTGGCAAGCATCTTCATTTAAGCATGTTCTGTACAAGCTGAATAAAGAATTGAAACCAATGAAAGAATTTCATTAAGTCACTTAATAGGTCATTACCACTGACGGTCATCCAGATGAGTGCATTTTCACCAAGAGCCATAGCACTCAGGCTATCAGCAGTCTCTAGTGTCTTATAACCAGATCCATTGATGTGGACAGAATTGATCGTTCCCATTCCTGAGAGAATATAAAAAGACTGTTGTTGAGCAATTGAGGTTTTAGAGGGGAGGGAAAAAAAAAAAAAAAAAAAAAAAATTACCCATGTCAACCCAGTAGATTGTATCTCCATTATTGGAAAAGACCAGAGATGCAGGCTGGACTGCATCCTTCCACACAACTCTTTCCTGTGCACCATCCATATGGGCACATTCTATTGCAGCCTTACTGTTTGCATCTTGCAGATCTAGATTTGTAAAACAAACAGTCCCACTGGGAGGATGGAGGGCAATGCCGCCAACTCCACTAATTCCATCTTTAATGATAACTGCTGTGTAAGCTCCAGTTTTTGAAGTGACCTGTAGACGTGGCTGTTTGTTGCTGCTCCAGTACATGTTAAGGGTTACCCAGTCAAGGGCCATGGCAGTGATTGTATCATCCAACAATTTGACAAGCTGGCCCTGGGAGATCAGGCCTGAATCCTTCATCTTGAAGGAGTTGAGTGAAGTTGTGCCATCATCTGTTAGAACCAGAGTGTTCTCCTGCAGGCTGTAGTCCATGATGGTAGCTTCATTTATGTTGGGGATTTGTAGTGCCAAGTGCTCAGGCCAGCCCTTCAACTCAACTGCTTGCCGGGACTGCAAATAGATCTGCAAAGAGTGGAAATTAAACATTCATGTGCATTTCTGCTCTTGTGTTAAAGTAAAACCACCAGTGCCACTTAAACAGTTTGCTTGACTACTGGCTTATGCCATCTTTAAACTAGTGCAGAAACTGATATTTGGGGATGCAAAATGTTAGTGTTTAAATGCCTTTGCTTAAAGGTTTAACACTCATTTTGAATTATGTAGCCAACATTGTCAATGATCTTTTGCAGGAAAAAAAAAAGTGTACTGCTCTTTATTCTTGAGGAAAGTTAAACATTAACCTTTGTGACAGTTGAGGGAGACAGCAGCAGCAGGAATGTTGGAGAAACTTGACTGGAGCAGGTCAAACCATCCTCAGCCAGCAAGAGACCAGAGGGACACTTGCAGGCAGCCCTGCGCCTTGGAGCCAGCACACACATGTGGGAACAGTCTGTCTTCTTGCAGGGGCTGTCTGTGTCCATCTGGAGTATTGGGTGGATGATCTGAAACACAGATGGGTTTAAGGTTGCTTAAGTTCAGTAGCACATTTTAAACAAAATCTGAAACTTCTAGATTTGTAGTTTTGCAGAACAGTCAAGTCTAATTCACCATGTGAGCCAACTCTGAGGTTCTGTCAGTTTCAAAGTGTCTAAGAATTGTCAGGACTTTACTCACTTTCACAGCAAAAGGTTGCCCTGGTCGTTTTAACAGAATTTGACGGTTTTTGCCAGAGATCTTATTAGCAGCTTGAACCACCCTTTTCTTGGCATCAGACCAATAAAGCATTTCATTGAACACTGCCAAAGAAAATGGATTTGTAGTCTCCTTCATCTGAAGAATCTGTAAATACAAGACTTTTTTTTAAGATTATTGAAGTTTGCTTTAATGCAAAGCTGTAGTTGTGCATGTGGTCATGTTTAAAGCATACATTATGTTCAGTTAAATTTCAGTATTTGGAGAGCTTGTACACATTACACCCACACTGCAAATTTAACTCTGGGGTAATCACCTTTGAAAACTTAAACTAAAGATGGTCAGACCTGTGAATATTTTACCTTAACATCACCACCATCTAGTGTGGAAGATCCAATGGCCATCAGTCTTTCATCTGTCCAGTAGACCCTCTCAGAGATTAAGTCTACTGCAATTCCACCTGGCCAACCTAAACTAGAGTTCACCACTGCCCTCCTCTCAGATCCATCCATGCCAGCACGCTCGATCTTTACCACATTACCAATCTCTGTCCAAAACATCAGCCTGGAAGACAGGTAAAGAGTATCAATGTTGTAATTAAAAACCCACTTGCATGCAAGTGTTTCAAACCAACCCTTTTTGTGGCAGCAAGGCCAGAGAGCGAGGCTGATCCAGATCTTCATCCAGGATGATACTTTTGTCCAGTGATTTCACAGATGTTTTTGCAAGTCTGACCGCAACAATCTGACTATTTACACCATCAATCCAGTACAGGTTTCTACCAAGCCAGTCCACAGCAACAGAGTCAGCCCTGACACCTAAAGACAAGCATTGAGGTACAGTTAATGCCCTTCTTGAAACAAACTAGTTGTATTGCAGGTGACTAACCTTTAATTAGAATTCCTGTGGTCTTCTGGTCCATTGAAGACCATCTGATTGTCTCGGTGTCCACACTGACCCAGAACACTTTCTGATCCCTCCAGTCATAGTCCAGAGACAAGACTGCCTTCTTGGCAGACGATGACAAGACATCTAGACTTTTACTCCGCAAGCCATACAGGTAGAGCTCTGTTTGGACTGATGTTAGCAGGAAGGGTTCACCTAAGAGAAGAGTGTCACTTTTATTTCAAACTGGAAATTTTTTTATAATCTGTGGTTTCCAGCAGTTTGAGAAAAGGTGTGACTAAATTATGTAGTCAAAACCATTCAGTCTAAATGTTAGAGCCAGTTTGTTCTCAAGACAATTTAATCATTTAAAAAGTTCTCTCCCTTTCTACTTTAGAGCAATGAGTAGATCTTCAAACAGTTCAGCTTTGTTTGAGAATTTGCACATAGGTTAGGTCTGTATTATGCCTTAGGGACCACTACAAGTTATTTAAACCAGTTCTGCATCAATTTACATGTTGAAACCTATTGTTCAAATACCCTTTGAACAAGTTATTTACACCATTCCATGTTTACATTCATGTAGGAGCAACAAGTTGCTGAAAGTATTACAACTGTTCATCTATACCCATTGCTTTATCTTCCCTACAAATTCAATTGTGATCAATATAGTTTAGAATTGCTTGACCTTTTTAACTGCAAAGTCAGTCTTAAAATTGATAAATGCACAGGTCTGGAGTTTGACATTTTATGCACCTCAGTAAGAACCAGTTTAGCCACCTTTTATTTTGGAAATATTCAAGTAAATAGTTTGTCCAGAGTTGCTGAATTCCATGACTGGCATTTAATTATTGCAGAGTAGCCAAATTATTATTTTTACTGTTCTGGCAGATTTCTTTAAATACATTACTAAAAGCCAATGTTTCCCCACATATACCATTTATTAGGACCTTTACTTTTAAGGTTGTGACTGAATACAGAAGCATTACCTGTGATCTTGCACTGGTGTCCACCTGCCTCCATAATAAAGCCTGGATGGCAGTCACATTGGTAGGATCCTGGAGTGTTTATACACAGATGACTGCACACACCTGGTGCTTGGCCTTCACACTCATTTACATCAACACATGTCCACCCATCCTCCTTGAGCTTGTACCCAGCTGCACAGTGACAGTGCTGGAAAAAAAAAAATTCAGAGGGTAAGCCACAAGTCATGTTTCCTGGAATATGTTTGTGGAAAATGCAAAGAAATAAAATGGTCAAAGTCTTCAACAAAAGCAAACTTTGAAAAAATAAAATAATGTGCTCACAGGTCCTTGTGGTGTGCTGTAGCAGCCTTGAGAACAGCGAGTGTCATCTGCACAGTTTTTTTGGCAGCTGCCTCCCTCATCTGAACCATCTGCACAGTTGGTAATCCCGTTACATACCAAAGCCACATTTAAGCACTCCTGACTGCCACACTGGAACTCATGAGGAGGGCATGTCACCATCCCACCTGCAAGTATGCACAGATACATTTTCAGTAATGTTATTTTGCTTTGAATTCATTTGGAGCTTGGCAGTTTAATCGACTTAACATTTCAGGTGACCCAAGGCCCCAGCAGCACATTGAAACAGTTGTCATGTCAAAGTTACATGTGCCATCGTTTGTGTTTAAATGTAGTTAAGTTCTTGTGATTAAGGTTTCACTTGATGCTTTTCCTAGTATAAACTCCAATAAATGATCTACTCACATTCATCTTCATCACTGCCATCGTCACAATCCTTCATGCCATCACACCTCCAGACTGCAGGAACACACTTGCTTTTTGATTTACACATCCACTGGAAGTCTCCACAGCTGAGTGGAGCCACAGGACAATCCTGAAGGACCCAATGGACCATTTAGTGATTTATTCTGGCAGTTTTTAAACACATTACAAGATTTTTGCTTTGAACACTTTAGTTTAAACTCTTGGGGTGGAGAGGAAAAACCCTGCAACATACAAGTTAACCTAGTCAAACTGCTTTCACCTCTTAACACCAGATCTGCAATGTTTTAGTGGTGCAAGTATACCAATTTTGGCAGAAGAGTTCCAAATTGTACAGCAAAATAAGCCTTTAGAAAAGCATTTAATTACTTTGATTTGTTCAGTCTACAGCATTATTCTTTGTGCTTGAAGCTACATTTTAATCAATTTTTTTAAATGCCACTTAAAAAAAAATCATTAAGGGTTTGTGGCATGGCAGCAGAACTTGCAATTTTAACCTTACTTTTTTATAAAAACAAAGTGAATTTAAACCCCATGACTGTCCTAAAAATGTGGTTGAAGCACTGAAAGTGTAGCTGGCAGTGGCCAAAACATGTTAGATTTTAAGGGACACCAGTAAGAGTTAAGTTTCAAGTCATGTCCACTACATGTTTCTTCAACTAAGTCCCAACCCCACCAACTTCAAGCCAGCTGTTGAAATGCAAGGTTGCCACATTTTAGTACTCAAACCTCAACTTGTGTACAAATAATTAACCCAATAAACTGCTGAACATCTACCTTCTCATCTGAGCCATCTTTGCAGTCCTGGTCGCCATCACAAATCCACTCCTGCACCAGACACTCCTTGCTTTGGGGGCAGTGGTGTTTGGTGGTGCAGACTGGTGCTTTGGTACAACCCTCCTCATCTGAGCTGTCCCAGCAGTCTGGGTGACCATCACAGCGTACTGAAGCTGACACACACTGACCACTGGAACATCTAAACTCAGCAGTACTGCACTCCTGTTCACCTGCAGGTGAAAATAGTCAGTTCTTTTAACAGTGGAATTTTTGCAGAGGTGTCCTTTGTGCATAAAAATTTTAAACTCTTCCCATCACAACCCAAGGGGGGGGGGAATAAAGTCATCTCCAACTTCAGTCATTAGGGCCCACCATTGAGCATGTTTTAAGTTATGTTCACACTACAGGCATTACCCAATTCTGATTTTGCATAGTTGCTCACATTTTACAAAGGGCAACCACCAACAGGTTTAAGTGAATAGTCTATGGCCTTAGTGACCAGCATGCATGGGAGACTGTCACATTATGTTTACAGAAGTCACTATGGATGCCAACCCTGGTCTTTAAGGGCTACCATCCCTTATGTTTGGTTTCCCTGCTCAACACACCTGATTTAATCAGTGGGTGGAAAGGCTTCTGCAGAACATGCAATTCAACCATTGACTCAGGTGTGCTGGAGAAAGGAATCAAGTAAAACATGCAGGATAGTGGTCTTCAGGGACCACTGTTGGACAACCCTACTATACATGATAGTTTACAGCCACCGAGTCTGAAGTTGGGCAATCAGAGCAGACCAAATGTCATCTCACACCGATTTCATGTCTACATTTGATCTTGTCTACTCTGGTGCAGAATTACATTTCTGCAATAGGAGACTTACTGAAAGTAGAAAAAATCTCAAGTATCATTACAAGCTCACACCAACATTTGTCTCATGTTGATGTAGATTTTCAGTCAACTAAGACATGACAATCAAAGAGCATGAATGTGGCTTCATTTCCTTGCTTCAACACACCCAGATTTAAATGAGCGAGTCATTAACATGTTTTACAAACTTTGCTGCAGAGTTAAATTGTTACTTTACTCAGCTGTTTGAGCAGAGAAACTACCAAAACATGCAGGCTAGTGGGCCTCAAGGACCAGGGCCCATATGTGGAGCACAACATACCACAAGTTGCTTCGTCACTGCCATCTGCACAGTCCCTCTCCCCATCACAGAGGAAACTGCTGGGAATGCAGCGGCTCTTGTCGTCACATTGGTGAGCACAGCCCTCCATGCGCTTGGCACAGTCCAATTCATCTGAGCGGTCCTGGCACTGAGGTACACCATCACACACCTGGTCCATTTCTATGCACTTCTTACCATGAGCACACTGGAACTGGTCTGCAGAAAAACAGAATTGCCACCATTGACTTTAGACTGAAAACACTTGAGAAATCTTTCTGAAAAATCTTTACTTTAAGTTTTAAATACATACCAAGTTCTGTACATTTAAGTTTAGCCTTTAATCATTCTCTACTCAATTAAAATGCTATTAAGCTTTCCTGCATTTAATTACAAGTATTCCCCAACAGTCAAAAATGCCTACTGCACAAACCCTTAACATTGTACTACATGGCAGTGAAGCTGCAACTTTCTACAAGAGGTTTAAACTCAGCTTTTCCCTTACCACTTTCACATTCTGATAAGCAGTCTTCCTCATCTGAGCCATCTTTACAGTCCACTTCCCCATCACAGACATGGTTGTAGCGAACACAGTCAGACTTGTCTTTGCAGGGTTTTGTGCCTAAAGGGCACCTGATGGGGCGAGAAGGACCAGAGGCAGCAGGCACAGGAACTGCATTAGTCTCGTCTTGGTCCTCTGAAAAACAGGAGGGGGGGAATAAATAACGCAAAGCTAGAAACTAAATCTCAAAATGCAGCAAGAGGCCAGTCCTCTAAAGTGAAGCTGTACCACAGTTGGCTTCGTCGGTGCCATCCAAACAGTCCTTCTCTCCATCACATATGAAACTTGCAGGCAGGCAGCGATTCTTGTCATCACACTGGTGAGCACAGTCTTCAGTTTGTTTCATGCAGTGCTGTTCGTCTGAGAGGTCCTGACACTGAGGTACGCCATCACACACCTGGTCCTTGTCTATGCACTTCATCCCATGGGCACACTGGAACTGATCTGGATGCAGAACAGAAAAAATAAACCTGAACAATAATACAAGTCAATGGAGCACTGAAACATTCATGTAGATTTACAGCAAGCTGCCAAGCCACTCATGCTGAAACAAATTTGTGCATTTAGTAAGTCTTACATTCATAAAGTTTAAATTGCAGTACAAATTTGAAATACTAAAAAAAAAAAAAAAAAACTTTTATGCTGCTGTATTTAAAATTTTACTAGTTGTCACATGTCTCAAGTTTTAAGATGCAATAGTTTTGAAACTAAGGATTTTAAGAGTTGCCTCCTGCACAAAAGGATTCAGGTAAAATGGGTTAATACTACCTACAGCACATATTTGTAAGGTTGACAAATTTAATAGAAATTTTAAAGTTTAACATTCCATTGTTTTAAAAAAGCCATTTGCATTTTCACTTATTAGAGTTGTATAGCAAGACACCAACTGCACATGAAAAAAGCATTGTTTAACCCACATTTTAAAGACAGTTTAGTGAACACTTGCTTTTATGAATTTAGATTTAATTGAGTCAGACTTACTAGAAACAAATATATTTCTCATTTACCAATTTTCTTAGCCCTCATGTATTGTACAGTGACCATGAACTTCAAGCATTAAGCTTATAGAAACAGACAATTTACACTTCCAGTAGAGTCTCATACCATCACTACATCCAGATTTACAGTTCTCTTCATCTGAGCCATCCTTACAGTCCACTTCCCCGTCACACACATGGCTGTAGGGGATGCATTCTGAGCCATCCTTGCACAGTTCTGTGCCCAGGTTGCACTTCATAAGACTGCTTCCAGCTGAAACAACTAGTTGAAACAGGAGCGAACATGACAAGGACTTTACTGTGACAGAAAAATTTTTTTTTTTAATATAAAAGAACAAACATTGTGTATTACGCTTACCTTGCAAGTATGATGCCAATAACGCCAAACAAAGACATACCCATCCACCCATTGCCACAAACAACAAACCAGACCAGATGCTTCCAACATGCTGACATGGGGCATTTTATAAGGGCAGCAGGTGAGGCCAATTCCGACTAATTGAACACCTGAGTCAGGGGAGGAGCTTTGGCTTCTTCCTCACTACTTCTGTTTTTTACATAACAAGAAAATAAATGTAAAAACCACCCATATAATGTTCCCATGACTGACCACAGTATGTTTATGCTCTTTTGAAAAGGCAAATGAATAATGAAATTAAATATTTGTAGGGTAAGCCCTACAAATATGTGAAAGCCCATTTCTGCCACCCTGAAAAAGAAAAAAAAGAACAGATTCTCTAAATCCTAACTATGAGGTAATATCTCAAAACTGTGACTCCTCATTATCATGAGATACTAGCTCAGAAATTTGATTTAACATCTCATTGTTATGAGTTTGTGTGTCTCGTTTGTCTCCATGTGGTCCTGTCATGGACCTGTCCAGGAGACAGGCACCCCACAACCCTGCGTGGGAAAGCGCCTCAATAAAACGGATGGATTATTACGAGATTTCATCTCAAATTATCTCATAATTATGAGATAGCATCACTTAGCAACTCATAATTATAACATACTAGCTCAAAATTATGACTTAGCATCCCATTATTGATATGCTAAGTCATAGTTTTGAAAAGTTAAGTCATATTTCTGCAATGCTAAGTCATAATTGTCAGATACTACGTCATATTTATAAAAGGCTAAGCCATATTTATATAAAATGTTAGTCAACGTTTTAAGATACTGTCATAATTACGACAAGTTAGGTCATAAATTTGAGACACTAAGTCATAATTATCTAATTTTAAGGAGTTTTTTTGGGACGCCTAGTCAGAATAATGAGATGCTAGGTTGTAATTTTGAGGTAGTATTTTGGGATGATGAGGCGCTGAGTCAAAATTACGAAACAGTATTTCAAAAGTTATGACTTAAATTATCATTTCTTTTATTCACATTGGCGGAAACGGACGTCTATACCAATTTAGACTTCGATTTTCACAAGTTTCTGAATAAATATTTTGAGTTGCTCTCCAGTCAGTCTCCGAGGAGGAGGAGGAGAAGGGGGAGGAAGAGGAAGAGGAGGAGGAGGAGGAGAAGAAGTCAGGAGGGGGGAGGGGTCAGGAGCTCGTGCGTCGCTCTCACGTTAGTCGTGCTCTTCCGGTCAAGCTAGCAGGCTACTGGTAGCAACTGGAGAGCAGCCTTGTCAAAATTTGCTGCCTTACAGCACACCTAACATTTATTTATGTAGGCAGGCTGCCGCGAGGACTGCGCGCCCCTGCTCCCTCGGAGGTGGGCTCTTTGCACCGCGAAGCTGGGTAACTACTGAGATGCTTTCAGCGGCTTTCTCGACTCGGAAGCGGGGGTTGTTTTGGTGATGTAGCTCCGTTAGTTAGCCGCTCGGTCGGAGCCAGCTTGGAGGAGTTCGTCCGAGATGCTAGCTCGCCTCGGTGCGAGTGTTTTCAGTCAGAGACCCCGTCGTTTAACACAGCCGCCTCGAGGTGAAACAACTTGGCGTTTCCCTCCCTGTGCCGGCGCTGTGTGCGAATCGGCCGAGCTGTTTGGGAAAAGCCGACGCTGAGCACCAAAGTCAAGGAGGCATTTTCTCGAATCACAACAAAAGGATTTTTGACACCAAGCTGGCAGCTACCTCTGTTGAGCTAACGTTAGCTTACCGAGCTAAGGCATTACTTTCCAATAAACTCACTTCAGCTCACTGGCGCGTTGGATGTAGTTTTTTATTTGTTTATTTATTTTAGCTTGTGTTTCCATCAAAGTCTCTTTAGGTATTTTCCGAACTAACGCCGGCAAATCTAATAATGTGGTTCGAGCTCAGCAGGCCCCTCCTCCTGGTAGCTAGCAGCTGGCCTTCCCAAGTTACAAAATGTTTCCCTTGTTTACACTCATTTGGCAGCACTTACTGGGTTACTCGTCGTGCTCATTCACACCTCATGGTGCAACAGGAAAGCGCGCATCCTGTGTGTTATTTCTGTAAAATGTGCAAACGGGCTGGGATAGATGTGAAGTTCCTAACCAACATTAAGTGGTCATTCCTGCTGGTCTGTGGTTTAACTCTGTGCTGCCTTCAAAAACAGCTAAAAGGTGTCATTTTTTTAATAGTAGCTCAGTTGTGTGAGTGAATACACTCTTTAACAGTTCTGACTGTGCCTAATATAAGGGTCACAGTGTGGTTTGTTTGTTTTTAATTTGTTGTAAAACAGAAACAGTGTGCTGTTTACCTTTTATTCTTGTGCTGGAATGTTGTTAGTAAGAAATATCTTTTTGATTCGTAACTCGTGTTAAGTGAGAACTGTTTATTTCTTCATTTATAGTGCTCTGGCATTTATTTAGCTGTGATCACAGGTTGTAGGCCTTCTTGGTTTTGTGCCATTTTGGTTTGTCTCTATTTGAAAAGTGCTACCATTGATTTTACAAAATGTTTGTCCACTGTTCAGGATGATTATGTGTACCATCACACCTCTTTGTCCTATTGTATTTATTTGTAAATATGTCTTGTTTTTCTTTAATGTTGTGACTTGTGTGACTTTCCTCCAAGGTGTCCACCTGTGTCCTCTGAGTGTCCACCACTAGCACTGGCTTCCACCCTGTGACAGATTTGTCACCGGAGGGCTCTTAGAGCAAGAGCCCCACGCAGTAGCTCCAGATCCCCCCTTTTGCCTGTCCGTCTGTGGGGAAACTTGAGCCGAGTCCTCTGGGGGCTCCCGGCTAGTCGAGATGTCGTCCATACTGCCGTTCACCCCTCCCGTGGTGAAGAGGCTTTTGAACTGGAAGAAGGCGACCAGTGGGCCGGGTGTGGCGGGCAGCGGCGATCAGAACGGGCAGGAGGAGAAGTGGTGCGAGAAGGCCGTGAAGAGCCTGGTGAAGAAGCTGAAGAAGACGGGCCAGCTCGATGAACTGGAGAAGGCCATCAATTCACAGAACTGCAACACGAAGTGTGTCACCATCCCCAGGTAAACCGCAGATCTCTGGCTTTTAGTTCAAATTTGTGTTTTGGGAAGTGTTTTTCTTGTACTCGTGTAGCTGAGACCTCTGTCAGATATGAACATTTTGGCTTTTTATGGATGCCAAGCTCACCTTTACTTTGTTTCCATAGTTTTCAAGCATAATTACTAAAGAAGTCAAAGTTTAGAAAGTCTGAAAAGCTTTCTCTAGATATGCAAAACAGTTGAGCATCACATGCTAATTGAGGATCAGCTGAAATGAGTTTATTTATAGTGACAATTAGACAGTCTGCAGACTTCTCGTAGCCCAGCGAAAAAGGTTTGTTTTTTTTTGAAGGTCAAGAGAACATGTTCTCTTTATCAGTCAGCCGGCCTTGATGAGCCAGACTCATGTTCAGTGGGAACGTTGTGTTAACAGATTATTTCCTCATTGATTTGCTGCCAGGTACTTTATCAGATGTTTATGTCTACAGATAAAAGATGGATTGTTATTGCCTAAAATGTCTTGTAGACCCCACTATTAGTGATGGCATGGCTGGTACAGTGTGTGTGTGCGTGCGTGTGTTTTCTCTTTTAAATTGACAAATAAAATGCATAAAATCATTCCAAACTCGCAAAATACTGCACGAGAACATAGCTACCAGTGATAATTGAACTGATACATTTAATCAGTGATTCCTAAACTTGCCACCTTTTTGAAATGTATTGAATTAAAATGTGACTGGGTTGTTTTGTAGTTGCTTTGCTTCCTGCATTAAAAACAGTTGTTAATTGAATTGAAGTTGCTATGGCTTTGGGGAAAAAAAATACAGTTTCTTACCCTGTCGCAAATGAGAGAATTGCACCTTTGAATGGCATTTGAAATCCCACTTTAATCATCCAGTCTAGTACATTGTGTTGTGTATTTTTAGCGTCGTCGTTTAGAATTTGTGATCGTCCTGTTATTCAGAAGCAACTACTCTCATTTGTCCCCCATTCCATTTTTCTTTCTTGTGAATGTGTCGAATGTCTGCAAATAGGTTTGTCCCCACGGTTGCCTCCTTTTTTAAAAAAATTTCTCCCGTTTTGGCGTTGTGTGTCCTCAATGTTTTGTTCGAATGTCTCTGGATAGGTTTTGTCATAAATGTAGCGAGAAGGATTTGCAGTTTGATACAACGCAACAGTGTTGAATGCTCCATGTTGTTTGTTTTGTTTTTTTCTTCCTCTTTTAATTTGGTCCCAAAAGCTTCTCTTACTTGAAGTTTCCTGTCTTTCATCTCCACAGCTGAATTTGATGTCCTCAGTTTTGCCACACGAATCCATTAAAAGAGGCCTTTTAATGTTCACACACCCATACTGATATTTCGGAATGAGCCATAACTCGTGTTTATCATTTGTTGTTTTTTTTTGTTTGTGTTTTGTTGTTTTCTCTGTGCACAGCAATTGCTCTGAAATATGGGGACTGAGTACACCAAATACGATAGAACAGTGGGATACATCAGGCCTATACAGCTACCCTGACCAAACCAGGTGACTATCCTTAACTATTATAAAGTGTTGCTTACAACTTTGATGTGGGAGAGCTGTCATTAGATTGTTGGAGGTGGCAAATGTAGACATGTTTGTTTTATCATGACTCAATCCATCTCTATTACCTTCTCTACTTGGCCATGTTATGTATCGTGACCCGCTCCCTCCCTCCCTCCCTCCCTCCCTCCCTCCTGCGCTCTTTCTTTTGTTGTTTGTCTCCCACCCGTCTTACCATCGTCTCCTCTTTGCTGTTCAATCAGATCACTTGATGGCCGCTTGCAAGTCTCCCACAGGAAGGGTCTTCCCCATGTTATCTACTGCCGCTTGTGGCGATGGCCGGACCTTCACAGCCACCACGAGCTCCGCGCCATCGAAGCCTGCGAGTATGCCTTCCACCTCAAGAAGGATGAGGTCTGCATCAACCCCTACCACTACCAGAGGGTGGAGACTCCAGGTGAGAAGGATCTGACCAGGGGGTGTTTGTACTGATGTTTTAAAATGCATGTTTAAGTGCTAACTGTATGATTAGTTAAACCTGTGATGATTTGCTCATTTTCCACATTTTAAACTTGTCAGCATTTTGTTTCCCCTCTGTACTTGCCGTCTTATTTCTTCATCAACCGTTTTAAATAGACAATGTACAAAAAAAGCCAAATGACCTCATGTTGCAGGTGTTTAAACGTGGCACATTAGAGTATTTGTAATATAAATTTTAAAACTAAAATGTCTTTAAGGATGCATCACTCACCACCAAAATGCATCAAACTTGTTTTTGAATAAACCTGAATTAGGTTGAGAAGTTCTGCTTTATTACTTGCACATTTTTCATTAATTTTCTTTTGATTGTTCTAATAAACGTTAGCACATTAAGCATAAGGATAAGAACGCAACACAAAATTTTAAAAGCAAAATAATGTGATTTTATGGCATGAGAAAGTGTAATGATAATCTTTAGTATTTCAGTTTATGCAATTTATCAGCCCTATAAGGTGCTAGAAAATCCTAAATTTTAACTTTGGGAAACGTTTAAACAAACATTTAATGTTTTTTTTTTTTGAGTTTCATATAATCTTTGCTTTTATTTTTTAATTAAAAAAAGCAAAAAAGTAAGTTATTAGTCCAGTGATTTTCAGCTGTTCTCCCCTTCTTTCACAAACAGAAAAGCTGCACCCCATCTCCCCAACAACAAAGAATAATTTGCTAATTTGTTGTTCATTTATCGTAATGGACTATATTTCACATTCTTTCTTTCTATTACATTTAAAGCCCACCATTTGAATACCTCTGCTTAGGGATGAGATGTCAGGATGTTGTTGCAGCTGGTTTCAGCCTTTTGTTGTTATTGTGACAAAGAGCTGGCAGAGACCTAAACCTAGGTTGGGAATTAAATAATTAGTAAGTTGGGAAATATTCCTTTTAAATTCAGCTGTTTTTGCCTGAACTTTGTTGTCCTCTTAGCTGTAACATATCTGATGTGAATAAATAGGTGCACATGTGACATAAACATTAGGATCTTTTTGTTTTTTTGGTGATTTGATTGATGAAGAACTTTGAGCATGTGCAGCGCCATATTCAGATCATCTTTGGAGGAGGTTAAGATGATCTGGGTTGGGGATTATTAACGACTTGTCTTTTTCAAACCATTAAATAGTTTACCGGGACTTTTCTTAATGTTTTCACAGCTTTTTTTTTTTTTCTCCTGCTGAAATCAAAAGCACTTGATCATTTCCCAAATGACAAATCATACATCATGTAAAACTGATGAACTGTAAGAAGTTTTAAAACTGATAGGACTTCTCTCTTCTGACACCTCTCTCCCCTACTGTAGTGCTGCCTCCTGTTCTTGTGCCAAGACACTCAGAAATCCTCCCAGAGCTGCCACCTCTGGATGACTACACTCATTCCATACCTGAGAACACGAACTTCCCCGCAGGAATCGAACCTCCAAACAACTATATACCAGGTAGGAGCGGCCGCACTCGATTCTAGTTGTACTCATGTGCAAACTGGAATCTTCTCATTCAATTTTTCTCATTTCTGCACACTGCTTTTTATATTCTCTACTGTTGTGGTTTTAATAAGACTATTGTAACAACATATCGGCTTACTTTTTTCTTCTTTTTTTTAAATCCCTGGCACTGTTTCAACAGAGACGCCTCCACCGGGCTACATCAGTGAGGATGGAGAGGCCAGTGATCAACAGATGAATCAAAGTATGGACACAGGTACCAAGATCTTTATCTTTTGTCTCTGTCTGACTCTTCCTGCTACACATTTTGTTTCTTTATTTAAAAGAATTAGAAGCTCAATCTGATGTTTCTGAGAGTTATTTAGTTTGTACTGAAGCAGTGATTCTTGTGTTACATTAAGTTTTTATGTCATATCCATTTAGTTTCAGAAAGATGGCCTAATAGTTTTAATACATTAATTAGTTTATAGGTGCTGGTTTGTTGAACTACAAAATGCTTATAATCTGACCGTCGAATTGTAAGTATGGTGTTATTTAAATGCGTTTAACTTTTGGTGCTAAGGCTTATTTTGCAAATTTACCAATGGTATTTTAGGTAGAACTGCTAAAATAAAGACTAAAGGGCAGAGATTATATTAATTCTGTTTAGTGAGAGTTTGTTTACTAAAACAAGGCTGTATAGGATACCCGATTCAGTGCTATTTTTGAAAGCAAACAGATTAGTTTGAGTATCATTTTGGTTTTATTATGCAAGACTATCAGGTTCATCATAAGACTTGAACATTTACTTGTGTTAAACTGCTGTAAACTGTCCACATTTGATTTTGTTTTTGTTGGGGTTTTTTTTGTCAGGTTCTCCAGCAGAACTCTCTCCCAGCACTCTGTCTCCTGTCAATCATAGCATGGGTAAGTGTTCAAGTACAAAACAAAGTCAGCATTGTTACAAAAAACACCACACACACACACACAAAAAAAAAAAGTAGAGCAGTTGTAAGTTCTTGTAGTGGGATAGGATAAACCTCACGGATGTGATCTCGTACTGCAGACCTGCAGCCAGTGACGTACTCCGAGCCAGCCTTCTGGTGCTCCATAGCGTACTACGAGCTCAACCAGCGCGTTGGGGAGACGTTCCACGCATCTCAGCCCTCGCTAACAGTGGATGGATTCACAGATCCGTCAAACTCTGAGCGGTTTTGCCTTGGCCTGCTGTCAAATGTTAACAGAAACGCCACCGTGGAGATGACTCGAAGGCACATAGGTATGGCCTGCTGGTCGCTGCACTTCAATCAGATGTCTGTTTAAAAGAAAATGCAAAGTTGCAATTTGTTTTAGTGTAAAAGCTGTATTTTTTATTTTTGAGGACATTCTCGTATTTCTGAACTGAACAAATGGATTGTGCTTGTCTGACAGGAAGGGGAGTCAGACTTTACTATATCGGAGGGGAGGTGTTTGCTGAGTGCTTGAGTGATAGCGCTATCTTTGTCCAGAGTCCAAACTGCAACCAGCGGTATGGCTGGCATCCAGCAACAGTGTGTAAAATTCCTCCAGGTAAGAGGCTGAAAACGCTATCAAAGTTAAAGAAAGTTACTGACGGAGTAGGTGAACTCAGATTCTTGCACTAGGTTGTAGCTTTCACATGAGTCTCAAACCACATCACAGAGCATTGTGTCAAAATACAGAGATACAAAAGACTGAACAGCCACCCACAAGACCCGTCTGCAGTTGTTAACTGAGGAATCACTCGTCAAACCCGCACTTCTGTTCGTCTTGTTTTCTTTCAGGTTGTAATCTAAAAATCTTCAACAATCAAGAATTCGCTGCCCTGCTGGCTCAATCAGTCAACCAGGGCTTTGAGGCTGTCTACCAGCTCACCAGGATGTGCACCATCCGCATGAGCTTCGTCAAAGGCTGGGGAGCCGAGTATAGGTGAGAACTGACTCGGATAGTTTATTTTTTTTTTTTAAACTACATATTGTAAAGCTCTAAAGTCATGTACATAAAACAGGGCTGGGCAACTGGATGAATACATCAAGCACCTAGTGTTTGGTGATTTTTCCACTTTAGTTTAGCTTGGTTAATTTTCCCCATTCAAGAGTTTTTGTCTGTCAATAACCATACAATTCAAATTAATTAATTAGTAATTCATTCTGGACGGGCCATAATGCGCCCTGATTGCGTGTAATCCACCTCATCCATTTTCAACACGTAAAGCCTCAAACTTTCTGTCAGGTGTTGGTCCAGCTGTAGGACACATCTGTACTGTAAAAAATCTGTATTTTAGAAGAAATACTAAAAAATGTCACATCCATGGCAAGTTGAGCTTCTTAAATGAACTGACAATGATTGTTTGTGGTGACCCAGTCTGGA
The DNA here is from genome assembly GCF_001649575.2 of Kryptolebias marmoratus. Lineage (NCBI taxonomy): Eukaryota > Metazoa > Chordata > Actinopteri > Cyprinodontiformes > Rivulidae > Kryptolebias > Kryptolebias marmoratus. The sequence continues at coordinate 7,922,608 of NC_051430.1, read as the reverse complement.
CTCTGAGATGTACCTTTTTTTTGTCCAAGTTGTCTTGCTGCTCAGCGGTGCATCGAGGCTGTGGGAGCATCAGTAAAATAAGTTTTGTCTCAACACATTTTTCCTGTAGGTTTCAGAAATATTGTGTGCTTTAACAATAAGGAGATGGTTTTAGAAGATAACCACCTGTCCCTTCTCAGCATGTCAGAGCTGCCCAGAGCTTTCCTGTCAGACAATTTGAGTAACTCCTTGTTTTAAAAACCAAATTTATCCCCAATCGGGGACTTTGTGGTCTTTTTTTGGTCACTTTCAGAGTATGAAGAACGAGGATTGCCCAGTCCACCCATCCACAAAAAAAAAAGAAAAATTCGACACACCTGTGTGAATCAGGTTGATGGACTGACGGTTTTGAATTCACTGTCCAACCCTAACTGAAAGCCAGCTCAGTAAGATCTGTTGGCTGAAAGTGGGAGATTTAGTTCAACACTTTTTTTTATAATTAGTTTTCAAAAAGACGTAAAAAACACTTCATCATCTCTCACTTCATCCATAGAACTGCATGTAAAGCCTGCCTAAATCACTGCTTCCTATCGTGGGGTCTGTCTTTACAACCAAGCAGGAAAATGTAAGGAATTCTGAGAATGTTTAGAAGTTTTGGATCGTCAGAAGACTCGCTGTTGCATCCTGATGGGCCAAACGTGCATTGGACGGGGTTTAGTGCTGTTTACCTGTAGGGAATTAGCCACCAGCACCTTTTGTAATTTTAACCCAAAAGCCTTTATCCTGTTGCCACAAACATCACGTCCCTGAAAGACCAAGGTGAGTGTTTTGGAAACGGTGTCTACTAAATGTTCAGTGTCCTCAAAAACAGTGAAAGGATTCTCCTCGTGTCCAAGGGGTTGAAAAGGAGGGCGGGGACTGCAGCGAAAATCAGGAGTTCACATAAAAAAACAATCTGATAACCAGTGCTGGAAATTGCACGCTGGCTCAGCTCCAACTTGACATCCATGTCTTCTCATTCCAGGCGACAAACCGTCACAAGCACTCCATGCTGGATCGAGCTGCATCTGAACGGCCCCTTGCAGTGGCTGGACAAAGTTCTGACCCAGATGGGTTCCCCGTCTGCACGCTGCTCCAGTATGTCCTAAACAGCAAAACGAATGCGCCCCCCCTCCAAAAAACAAAAAAAAGTAGTCTATTACAAAATCGATTACTCCCTGAACTTGAGCTTTTTTGTGGGAAGAAAAAAAAATGGAAGGAAAAAATCCCTAAATCTGGATTTTGTAACATACTTCACAGTATTTGTGGCCCAGTTTCAACACCCCACCCCCAAACACACACACACACACATACACACAGCTCTGCTCATACATGGACACAAAGATTTTATCAATAAGAGAGAAAAATAAAAATTGGCACTTTGTTACCCACCAAGTCATGCACCTTGTTAAATTGCTTTGCCCCAAATCTTTAATATTAGATCTATTTGTGGTACAAATAAAATGTATATTGGTTTTAGTCTGAGAAGTACGGGAGATACCAAAAATATCTGAATAGTTTCTCAGTGTTGAGGACTGCTTATATAAAGAACACGAGCCTGAATGCTAAAAAGATTTTTTCTCGGCCCAACACATCCATTGTTCTGATGTTTTTACGTTTACTGTTCACTGAGAAACTCTGCCCCATCTTCTGTAAATGGCAGGTAGCTTGGTGAAGAATGATGGCCTTGGTGAGTGATTTTCCTCTGAAGGAAATACCGTTGAATTGACAATGCCCCCCTTTATTCTTCTTTCTTTCTTGTGTTGTTCCAAGACCTACTTCCATACAGACGTATAGGAATATCAGCAAAATATAGATATATCTCCACAACTCTAAACAAACTGCATCATCAGTCTTACTGTAGTTTTTCTTTTTTCTTTTTTTTTTCGGTCTTTTTGTGGCCCTCCTTGTTTTTTCGAGTTGAGCTGCACCCTTACAGAACGTCCTGATGATGAAGATATTAGCCAGGCTCTTCGTGGCATGCTGGACAGGGACCAGACTATATCACAGGTTTTTTTGTTGGTTTTGTTTTTTTTTTTTTTTTTTTTTTTTTTTTGGACAAAACACTGGGAGTCCTCGGGCTCTCCAAGGTGAAGCATTTAATGTCTCACCAGGAGAATTTAAGGTGTTAAAGAATTCGTTCTGTTCTTAGCCTTTATCCCCATTGTTTCGCTGCATTTGTTTTGTATTCATGTGTATTTTTATATATAAGTATACATAAAGGTTTCTGTCATCCACTCTTTTTTTTTTTTTTATTAAAATATTTTCAAGACCACAGTTATGTCTAAAAATTACAGGGAGCTCATTCCTCTATAAATATATATATATTTTTTTTTTCTCCAAAATTTCTAATAAGGTATTGTTCTCTGACTTAGAATAACCACTGCCCCACATCATTTGTAGCTTAGTCTTTGTTTCGTTCCAAAGAAATATGGTGCATTTTAAAAGTTCACAAAACAACAAATATATGATTATTTTTTATTTTAGAGTAGTAAATTCTGTTTATGTTCCTTTTTTTTTTCTTTTTTGCGTTTCCTGGCCAAGCACACGTGACCTCTCCCTAGTACGTGCTCGGTCAAGCAGGTTTGAACTGCGCAAAAATTGGCTTTGCAAATGTTCCAGCAAAACATGAGTGAATGTGCCTGCACACTAAGATATTCTGTGTTAATGTGTGTATCGTGTTCGTTCAGTCTATAAAGTACGGGATGTACAACAAGACTTACTACCTTAAACTCATTACTTGGCTGTTGCAAGTTTCACATGTCGTCAGTCCCACCCCTCGATGTAAATGTGTTTACCATGTGGCACTAGAGGTTGTACTTGGAGTGCATCTAGTGGCGTTTGGATTTTGGGGAACTGAACCATGTGTTTGGGTCCAATGTTACATTGTTTTTATCTTTGGCCTACAACATATGAATGTGAAAGAGAAGAAAAGAAAAAAAAATATATTACACTGACGTGGACCAGATGTGCATATGCATAACAGTAGTACATTATGTGTGTATTTAACAGTAATCTTTGTTTTTTTTTTGTTTATTTTGTTTGTTTTTTGTTTTTTTGTTTTTTTTTGCAAAGCAGTCAGTACAGTAGATGTTGCAATTGTTTTACCAATAGAGGGCGGTATTGATAGAGCATTTCTTTTTCTTTTTTTTCTGACCATAAGCTTCTCAGGCGTGTGGCATATTATGCAGACTTCATAAAACACTAATAAAGATTTTTATTCTCATGAACCCGTTTTGTGTTTATTGCTGCAAAACTGAGACCTGTTTGATCAAACTACAGCTTACAAGATAACTCTGACCCCACTTTGGTCGCTCCCTGTCAGCTTTAAAGGAGCGTTTATCAGATGTTTAGGAATGGGCATTAATGATAGGATTATTCTGTATTAATGTAGAGATCAGTGGCTACTTCAACACTTTTATCATGCCAGGGTTCCTGCACGGTCTTAAAACGGATGGAAAGGTATGGAATATTGTTTTAGTATTTTCCAGGTCTAAATAAGTATGGAGGTGGGGAGGAGAAAACTGGAAAAAAAAAAAAAAAATTTCCAGACTTTATTCCCCATTTTATTTTTCTAAAAGGTAAAAATCTAGAAAATGCTTAAGCAGCAAGCAAAAAGATTATTTTTGATGTTAGTTGCATGCAAAAGATAGACATTGCCATCATAATGTTCACTTTTTCTCTATTTACCGCATCATGGTACAAATTTAAAGCTTTAGCCATTTAGTGTCTCGGTCTTTGATTGAGAACCCATATTTGTATACATATATCTTAACAGATTTCATAAGTGATCAGACTGGATACTCTCATTTATTGATGTTTCATTCCAGATCTCCCCCATACACTGGGATGTCTTTGTGTATACCAGGTTTTCTTATCGTATCACTGCTCTTATATGCTTTTATAACTGCAGACCATAAACCATTTTTACTCACACAGTACGTAACTGTTCAGTCACAAAGTAGCCCAGCCCTAAACACACACAGCTTTTTCTGGTTTACCATAAATTTTACACAGCTTTTCCAAACTAACATCGTTAGTGTGAAGTGTTGAAGACTTGAACCCTGACATTAAAACCATGAACTAATTAAGAAAACAACATACTTCATTTTTAAAGGGCTGTTCCTTTGTGTCCATCTTTAGTGTTAAAGTTTGGGGTTTTATTAAATAGAAGAAAAAGCCCACCACTGTACTAACATTTACAGTAGATATATGTAAGCTCCAATGCCAACAGTGACTCTAAAATGAACTTAAAAATGGGACATTTCAGGTATGGAAAATGTGTAGGAATCATGTCATGTGAAACTTTATAAAAATGCTTTTTTTTTTTGCATTTTGGTGTCCAATAGTTAAATGTGAAAGTTACTTGACAGATAAAGATTTTGCACAAAATGTATATAATTTTTATGAAATTGTCCTTACAGCGATCTAAGAGGAACATAAATACATTATATTGCCTCAATGAATGCATACTATAAATCTTAAAGGTGATCAGATGAAAACATTTGCATAAGTTGTTTTTTTTATGATTGAACACGATTCCTTTTTCTTTAAATACCGGGGAAGAATAAAATACTGATTTCAATATGGTGTTATACCAAATAAAAACTTAGTTTTTCTTTACAATTGTTTACTACAGTACTCATCACTGAACAGCATACTAGAATAGAACCTCGATTAGCGCAAACGCGACTTGAACACTTTTATCCTTCCTCGGCTGCCGTACACTACGTCATACATAAATAGCTTCAGCTAAGCTACAGTTAGCTCTTGAGAACCACCATGGCATTCACGTTGTATTCTTTAATTCAAGCTGCCATCCTGTGCATTAACGCTGTGGCTGTATTACACGAGGAAAGATTTCTCAGTAAAAGTATGTAGCTGTCTCTACTAGCCTTGGAGTTTTTTTGTTTTTACCCACTTAACTCGTTTGAAGTGAACATTTAAGCTAGCTGGTGCTAACTTGCTCGTGAACCGTTTAGGATTTGTATGTATTTTAATGTTATTTGAAGTTGGTGTACTCGGGTTACAGGAGGTTCTGTAACGTTTATGTTTATTTAGCATTGCAACAGCGTTACATTTATACCATTAAACCTCCCAGGTGATGGATATTTATTTAGCGAAGATAATCATACAGGCATTATTAGTTCTGTTTGTCTGTGTTTAGTTGGCTGGGGAGTGGACCAAAGTGTTGGAGGATTTGGAGATGAACCAGGCATCAAAGTGCAGCTGATGAACCTGATCCGGTCTGTGAGGACAGTAATGAGAGGTGGATGTCTACTCAGACGAAAACACACAACTCACATGCATATTTTATGTCTTTGACAATAATTGTATTAACTGTTTCCCTGCAGTGCCACTGATAGGAGTGAACTCGGTCTGCATCGTGCTGCTGCTCCTGTTTGGATGAAGTGAAGTTGGGACAAAGCAGCCAGCTGCCAGGAGATGTCCAGCTGCTCAGGAAGACCTGTGTCAAGAAAAAGTTGCACAATTCTCCCGTCAGCCTCAACACGAATGTCTTTTTAAGAGTTAAAAACTGCTGAGCTGAATTTACTTTCAACTTTTTTCCCTCCCCAAGGAGATATTTTTAGCTCAACATGTTTTTACTAATACTTCTGCTAGTTTTTTGACTGGTAAAATGGTGATTTGTACTAGCAGATATTGTAAATAAATCATGAAAGTAATGTTTCTTTTTGTCAAAATGCTTAATAATAAAGAGTTTTCAAGGCTGTTTTGCATGGTTTTGTGAAAAACATTGACAGAGCCATGAAATTCTGCTGCATATGATTGAAAGTGGTTGTGATCGTGTCAGTAATGAACAGAATCATTAAGAAGTCAAGTTTAGGTATGTTTTCACACCAAGGATTGTTCTACATTTCAGTGTGCAGGTAATTAAATCATTACAGAGTAACACATGATATTTCTGCTTCTTACTAGAACACTTATAAAACTGCTGTAAGTTCCCAGAATATCGTTCTTATTGTTAACATACAGTAACTAGCAATTTTCCACAAAAACGTCTATTTTTTTTTACACAATTTATGCAGACAATTTTAAGAAGCACAAATCCCAGATTGTATTACAAAATGACAAACTGTTCATATGAGTTTTATATTCACGGGTTATACATCCAGATGGACGGATGGACTTTACTTTTCCCAGCAGCAGCAGCAAGTGGACCAAAAATCACAATAACATAGTGAAAAGGATGCAAATAAGAAAAATGTAAAAAGAATTTTACAAAAACAATCAAATCTGTGCAAAATAAGAACCAAACTGTGCAAACTGTTCTTCCAGGCTGTCTGATGGGCACTTTTCCGAGCCACACAAATGTAGTTTCTAAACATACCCGACCTTTAGTGTCAGGAGGAAGTTCATCAGAAATAATTATACGACATGGCTGGACTGTTGAGTTTTAAAAGTGTTGAAATAGATATATTTGATACTGAACTTGCATATATCTGAGATAGAACTTGCAGTCTTTCCTGTCGAGTCTGACAGTTTTAGTTCCTCCGAGCAAGGGGCGGAGTCAAACTGAAACAGCATGTTTCTCCCAGGTCGCTTGTCGTACAACTTTTAGCGTCCAACACTGTTCTGTCGGGTTCTGTGTCGTCGCATGAACAAGCAGAACCTCCTGAGTCTCTGGTGACAGGCACTTGGTCAGGTAGTGGGCAACTGGGGCCTTCCAGTGGTCTTGTAGACCCACCACCATTAATACAAGAGCCTCAGTAGCAACATCCTGCTTTTTCAAACCATCCCCGACATCCACAAATCCAGACTTCTTCTGGGTATGGGAGTTGTACTGGACATGTTTTTTTAATAACCATGGCATCCAACACGAGGCACACACAACCATATTCAGCTGAGTCTTCCTCTTGCCTTCCCTTCTACATGTCCAGCATCTCCACGTTAAGGCCAGGCTTGGCGTCCCCAAAGTTCATCCGCCTTGGTAAGAAAGAAAAACAGCCATTTAATATGGGTGCCCTAATCAAGGTTTTTGTTTTGTCTGATCATTAATCACAGGAAGCAGTATTGGCAGATCTTAATACTGATAGATGTAGGCATGTCCGCCTTTTACGCCGTTTGTCAAAACAGGATAAAACAATATGCACACCTAACATGGAAAAAAGGTTTCAGATAACACAAGCAATACCTTTGCAATGTATGTGGACGTGGGAGGTTGATACTAAGAGTCTCTCTCAGACAGCTGTACGCCTTCAGGCCATGTAAGTGGAGTCTTTGGTGTATTGACAGGAGGCGTATTGGACGATCTGAAATTCAATTAGCACTAGGAAGTCTTAATAAAGAAGGGAAGGTATTATACACTTAAGTTCAAATTTTGTCTCCCTTTGTGTTTTAATTTTACCTGAGTATATATCGAGCTGCTCTTTCAACTCTTCATTGATGAGGTTCTTCGCCCTGAGATCCTCCAGAAGACCACTTACAGCGTTCTTCGCCCTCCTCTCTCGGTCCTTGGCGTTCCTCCTCTCTCTTTCCAGGCTCTCCACCCGAGCCAAGGCTTCCCTGAGTCTGGCCCTCAGATCTTCATTGGATGAAGGCAGAGCATAGGAGTGGTCCTGGAAAAAAGACAGACAAATATGATATAAATTATGTGTATATTACATCACTCAGTCAAAGTCCATCATATCTTTACTAATGCGTGTTGTCAACTGTCCCACACTTTTACACATTCTTAATCTTATCACTGCTCAATTGTACCACCAAAACTGTGTGTGTGTAGGATGCAGATTCAATACTGAAATGTTTCAGTGTATGTGCGTATGTATACGTGAGTCTGTCTCAAACAGTGACAGAGAGTGGGAGGCGTTGTAAGGGGGTGGTGGGGGTGAAAAGATGTTCAAATACAACCAGGGTCATAATGCTCACAGCTGTTTGAGGCGTAGCTAGTACTTATTACTCACAACATTAGGCACAGGCTGGGGCTCGGCCTCTTGGACAAGCTGGGGACAGTCCAGTGACAGGGTCTCCTGTGCCCTCTTTGAGGTCTGAGACGTCCTGGTGGCCACAGGCTAAAGCGAGGGATAAAACATGGAAATTATCTCAGTGTAATACAAAAATCAATCTCTGATTCCTTCACATTCAGAAAGGAAAAACAACATTTTTCATATAATGTGGCATTGAATTATAGCATCCTTACAGTGTAGTGCTACACATACCCTGTGGAGATGAGCTGGGAGACAGAAGACTGAAGGAACAGCTCCAGCTCTGATCCTGACTGTCTGACCTGTCCTATCAAAGGTCTCTGGTCTGAAATGCTCACTGCACAGCATGGATGATGGACCAGCAGAAAACCCTTCCCTTCCGACAGCCGTTTCCCATTGTTTTCTCAGCTCTTTATCTTTGGGAAACCTACACAGTATGAAGAAAAGTTTGCTCAGCAGCTAACAACAATCAGAGTAGTTACTTCGGGCCGATTTAGTTAAATAGGACAGACTTCTTGCTAGTTTGGAGGCGGGAATTCACAGTCACTCAATTCTGTTCGTGTAATGACGTTATAATCGTCAAATACAATCACAAGTATTTATTTTCATTCTTACCTGTGAAAGGTAATGCCATTAGATCTGGTTTGTGCTGTAAATCGGTTGGTACAATTCCGCGCAGCACATGAATGAGGCATCTTCTCTGAGCGCTCCACTTTGCCACATCCAACATGGCGGCGACGTACGATTCAGCGCTCAATGGAGCCTATACGCGATGACGTATATTCTAAAATATACGTCATCGCGTAGACGCTCATTATACGTCATTACACACTCGTGTACAGTAGGTGGCGGTATGCCCCTGTCAGTTGCTTGCGGTCCGCCGTCAAAGTAGAAGAAGAAGAGCTACTTTCTCATGGGGAACGCACAGAGTTCTGTTGTAGCGGCGCTTTCTTTGTGTTCTTTCTACTTAGTTTACTCTTACATTTATCGTTCCCATCAGTTGTTGAAAACAAATGTTCTGAGCAGCGACAGACTCCCAAGTTTAGCGTACCTCTCCGTGAGATACCTGAGCAGAGCTGTGACGCGCAGGGCGGGCCACCTGTACACACCTGCAGCAGAAAAGCCTGTTGTTTACACGGCTTTAAACTGCAGGTGAGTGATTGTTTAAACAGCGAGAGAGAGACAGCAGTGCTGACGGCCCACAGCTCAGTCCGTGTGTCTGTGTTGCTTTTAAGGCTGGACGGCCCGGTGCTGAGGAGGTTCTGCAGCTCTGCGGGTTATGGCTGGGATTATCCAGACTGTGAGCACAGAGACGTCCCGCTGTGCTTCCCGGAGTCTCTCTGCTGCAGACTGATGCTCGTGTTATTAACTGATGGGAACTTCCAAATCAGCCCTGCAGGTAGGAGAGACCAGAGCCAATCAGATGTCTCACATCGCATCTAGCTTCATGCACCCAGTCTGTCTGTGGCTTTTAAGTGAGCCTCATTTTACAAAGACTGGAAAGAGCCACAAGTTGTAAGAATTCACTGAAAATCCAACATCAATCACTCGCATTATGCCATAAAGCAGGGGTGGGCAATCATGGTCCTCGAGGGCCACAATCCTGCATGTTTTACTTGTTTCTCTGCTCCAACACACCTGATTTGAATCAATGGGTGATTAACAGGCTTCTGCAGAACACGAAGAGGTGATTTAACCACTGAATCAGGTGTGTTGGAGCAGGGAAACAAGTAAAACATGCAGGATAGTCTCCCTCAAGAACTAGGGTTGGCCACCCCGCTATAAAGTTAGACCTAAAATAGACTGTCTTCACATACAATAAAGTGTTTCATTGTTGTATTTTAACAATAAAGTACAAGTAATGCAGTGATGGGTAAAGATCTTAAACAGTCCCTATTAAAAGTAAATATAATCACATCCAAATAAGAGTAAGCCTATAGGAGATGTAGTTTTTAAGCACGCAGGACCCCATTTTGAAAAAAAAGTGTAACAATTAACAGACTCACAAATACAATTTTCCATTTTAATAGTTGTATTTATTTATTGTTTTGGGGAATAACTACCTGAAGTCTGAGAACGTGGCTCTCGTTCACTAAGTTGGTTTCTGCTTTTAACGGCTCTGTTGGGTCAAGATCAGATGACTGATCTGTTTGGGGGTTTTTCCCTTCAGAAAGTCCCAAGATGCTTTCAGTTTTTGGGTCACTGTTCTTCCGTGAAGTGTTATTCTTCCATCAACTTTGCTGCTTTTAACTGAAAGGGAGCAGGCTGTTCTTTACACTGAAGAGTTAATCATCATCAAACACCTCGGTGCTATAGGAGGTCACACACTGGTTCCACGTGTTTGAATCGTGAATTGTTCTTATCATTCATATTTTCTTTTCTCATTGTTGTGGAGACATTGCTGGTGTCGTGGAGAGGTTTCTTATGCCTTTCTAAGGATCCTGCCTCCATTCATTGTTGTTGTTAATTACAAATGTTCACGATCATGTTGTGTTTTTGCACCCTGATTATGGCTGTTTCACTTGCTCTGAGAGTGTCATTGAGTACATTTTTTTTGGGGGGGACAACAACATTTCAGCAGCTTTCATTTGTCACACTTGGAATCTACTCCAGACATATATCAGGAGCTGCCTGCACATGTCTATAAAACCCACTTTAGATTCAATTATTCAAGTTGGTGAATTATTGAAGATCACAACCATGCATGTTGGGGTAAGTGGTAACATTAAATTGCAACCCCCTGTGACCCTGCATGAAAACACAGGTAAAGAAAATGAATACATTCAAGTTACATTGGTCCCTTGAAATAGATGGTTGTGATTTACAAACTCTTCCTCAAATCTTGAAGTGAAAAACCCTTGAACTGTCCTCAGTTTCTTTATAATTCAAACACAGACTCAGCTGTTTGGTGTTTGGGGTAAAACTTCCTGCTAAGCTCACCTGATGTTTTTCGGTGCTCCTGTTTTTTTTAGGTCTGGTCCGCGTGCGTCAGACGTTGAGAACTCTTCAGCCAATCGATGAGCTGAAGAAGGGCCCCTTCACGCTGCAGGTCCGAGTTCAGGGGTATGAGCAGACCGATGCAGGGGTGGAGGTGGACATCTGTCTGGCCGCTGTGTCCCGCTCTGGGTGCCCGGTGTGGGAGAGCATCCTGACACTGCTGTCCACAAACAGGCGCCACAAAGCCAGCACATGTTTACTGAAGAATGGGGACCAGGCGGAGCAGCGCGATGGTGATCTCTGCTCAGGAAGCTTGCTGCCTTACTGGAGATTTCTCTGAAACAACGGCATTTCTTTCTCTCAGCAGGCCGATCAGACGAGCTGGCGCCAGAAAACATGAAGCAGGTGGAACTCAAAGTTTCCAGGACCTCTGGCCTGCAGTGTGTGTGGCCTCTCACCGACTACTCCCCCCACCAGATCCTCGCTCAGCTGCCCAGGTTCTTCGGCTTCAGATCTCAGACAGCACCGGGTCTCTGGATTCTCTCTGTCTGCTTGGCTGAAATAGAAAAGCACAAAGGTAGGAAAAGTTAGTTTAATTAAAATAACAAGGAGCCAGTTGTATTTAAACCGCAGAGGGGGTTTCAGGAGTTCTCGTTAGACTTCCTGTGGTTCTGTTGTACCATCAGGTGTTGGAGTCATCACAGCTCCTGTCAGCATCACAGCCCAGTTTAAGGAGCCTCTGCTGCTGCCAGGAAAAGTACTGATCACCTTCTGGGAGGTGATCAAAAATATGGACCAGGCTTCCCCTAAAGAGCTGCGTTTCCACGTTCAGCAACCAGGACACAACTTCCCTCACATGCTGGGACGGATTTCTAGGTCTTAATTTATGGAAAAGCTTTATATTTCTGATTGTGTCTAAACAGAATAAAATGCTACCGTTTTGCTTTGTCTTTATTGTTCTGTTTCAATCTAAATACTGTAACTAAGTATATCAAATACAATCAGCAAAACACCAGTTAAGCATAGATACAGGGTTCCTACGCAGTTTTAAAAGCATGGAAACGTTTGAATAAGTATGGAGAACAAATAGTTTATTTTTCTGTTTCACCCTCTAAAAGATGCTGAAACAAGAAAAGTGTTTCATATTTATTTTAATAAAACATTGGTTAGTTTGTGGTTTATATGTATACGCAGCTACATAGTTTTATTCCTCCTTGGAAAATACTTTGGGAACCAAGCTAAGTTTAAACCTGGGCTGTATAAAAACACACCATCGGCCATATGTTACACAGAGTGTGTGAAACTTGTTAGACAGCCCAGCTGTCAGGCTGCTTTTTCTATTTTACTCTAAATCAGGACATAGTTTTCCAAAATGAACCTTATGTTCTGTTAAAGAAGACTTAAACCCTGTGACTAAAGGGAGAGTTAGAGCTTTTAAAGGAGAGTTTTGTGGAAAAAGTATGAACAGGTAATATCTTACCTGTTGTAGATACACTCCTGATCAAAATCTTAAGACCAGTTAAAAAACTGCAAGAATTTGCATTTTGCACTATTGGATCTTAAGAAGGTTCTAAGTAGAGCTTCACAATGTTAAAAGAAGAAATCAGCGTAAGAGACAAAAACTTTTGAGCGGGGAATTAATTGAAAACTGCATTTACACTCAAAC
>NC_051430.1:7856933-7908870 GCF_001649575.2 Kryptolebias marmoratus | reverse complement strand
AAATTCCCTGCTCAAAAGTTCTTGTCTCTTGCACTGATTTTTTCCTTTAACATTGTGAAGCTCTACTTAGAACCTTCTTAAGATCCAATAGTGCAAAATGCAAATTCTTGCAATTTTTTGACTGGTCTTAAGATTTTGATCAGGAGTGTAGCTCTTTAAATTACCTCAGTTTGGAGAAATAGTTTAAATTTGACCAGATTGACAAGTTAACGGTTATTCTGAATGGTTCATGCAAGTGCTGTTTCATAAATCTGCCTGCTGTATACCATCAGTTTCACAGTATTATTTACAAGCACAAATGGCGGCAGCAGCTGACTTTGGTACTTCCTGTGCAGGCTGGGGGCACTTCCTGTAGGGAAAATGATAATATTTCTGTCAAAATAACAACACAGCGTGAAACTTACGGTGATGCAGAGGGTTATAAAATAACATTTGCATGACATGAAATGCTTCAAAAAAAATTTTTAGACTGGAGTTTTAAGAAGCCAGCTGTCCGTTTTGGTCCTGCTTGCCTTCAAAGTAGCCATCAGCTTGTCAGTCCTGTCGAAATTATATTATTTCTTTTAACTGAAGTTGTTCAGAGACACTATTATCTCCACAGCAGGTAAGATAATAATTGCTCAACCCTTTTCCACAAAACGCCACTTCAAAAGATCTGAACTTTTGCTTTAAACCCTGTGATTAAGAACATGAACTCGTTAGAAAAACAGACTTTTTTTCAGAAATGTTAGTCCTCTCATCCATTTCTTATGTACCACTTGTACTGTACATTTACTAGGTAGGTTTTTACTGAGACGTTTGAACCAGAAAATGTGTAGATTTAAATACCTCTAGGACGCCTTGAATAATTTTTCAGATACCTTTTATACATCCTAGATTGATTACTGTGAAATATCAACAGAGCTGTATTATAACATTGGTTTACAGTAATGTCTGATCCATTTGTTTTGTAAGATTTAACAAGATGTTTAAAACTGCCGGCATGTGACCCCTGACGTGCTGTGACGTTAATCTGCTGCAGCGAATAGAGGACTCAAATAGAGGAAGGAAAGTGGCAAAAACTGATGCTTCCTTTACTTTATTCTTCACATTGTTTTGAGATTTTTTTTAACATTTAGACCGACTATAAATTACATTAGTAATAAATCATAACAAAGTATAACACAACTTTTCCCTCACTAGTTTACATAATTAGAAACTAAATAATGCAATTGTCTCACCCGAGTTGTAGTCTTCAGATTTATTTTATTTTTTTAATGAAATAAGACATAACATTTTGCTGAAGAAGCTTCAGTTAAAACTGGTTCTTCTTTCGACATAAGTCTCGTTTCTCATTTTGAGCCCGAAAACAGCTGGTTTCTGTCACCTTCTTGGCTACAGAGATGTTGTGCAGCTCTTTACGCCTGCTGGATGCTGTCTAGCTTTGAGATTCATCACAGGCAGTAAACCTCTCACTTGTCCATGCACTTTATGATGTCAGGTTAAATAACCATCATTATACATCCTCAGACTTTTAAACCGGAACACATTTATGTACAAACCCACCCTCTATTTGGTTCCATCATATTTGTCCCGTAATGTGACTTGTAAACAGCGCCATCGCAACCTTTGCTCTCTGGCTTTTATCACCTACAGCGTTCCACCACTTAGTACTGTGCTGGATAAGAAGACATTTTCACACTCCGGCCCCCCAAACTGGAACATGCAGGATCAGATGCTGTCCAGTCTCGTTACGCTCGAGAAATTTAAACTTTTAATGGAAGAATCTGAGATCACTTCAACAAACACTTGCTCCTGTTTGTAATGAGTTTTTCAGTTGTTGTTACTTTTATGTCACTGTAGCTTGTTATGAAATGTTGATTGGGGTGTATTTATATGTTTATTTTATACTAATGTCTTTTATTGATTGTACTGTTTTTCTTGTGCATAACAGATGATTGTCTCAGTGAGACTAACCTGTATAAATGAAGGAACTGAAATATTCTTTGCTTGTTTGCTGTGCTGTATTTTCATGGATTATCAACAGTGATTACAGGAAAACGATCATATAAACTCAGAATAATAAGAACATATTGGACTTACAACTTGAGGAGCACAAAAAAATCTGGTAAATGACTTTTTATTATCAAACTGGGGTCTCTCTGGGTGGAGTTTGTATGTTCTCCTTACACAGATCCAAAAAATGCATTTTAGGTTAACTGGTGACTCTAAAACCGTTCCTACATATGAGTAAGTGTGGATGGCTGTTTGTCTCGTTTGTTTCTGTGTCCCTGTGACGGACCGTAGACCTGTCCAGGGTGTCCCCCGCCTCTCACACAGTGACTGCTGGAGGTAGACACCAGTGACCTGGAAAGGAGAAGCGGGTAAAGAAAATGGATGGGAGGCATGAGAGGCACTGAGCGCATCGTGGGAGGTCCCCCAGATATCCTTGCATGTTTATTGGATGGTTAAAGGTCACATGAGTCAGCAGCACTAACTATGAGTCTAATCTGAAGATGTGGAGCAGGAGTGAGCCTCCAAAACCCAAACTGAGTCCATTAGGAGATTATTCCGCAGGTGACGGTTCTGTCTTTAATTCTGCATGTAAAAACATGTGTTTGTGTGTACTTGATTTTTGTTACCTTTTCTGTTACAATCACCTACCTTGTCGGGACCAGTAGTCCGAATGTGTCATGAACGGGGTGGAAGGAGGCGAACCCTGAGCGCAGACTCATGTTGAAACAAAAACCTAATTTATTTAGAAATAAAAGGCAAACCCAAAACAAAGGCTGACGTGGCAGCAAAACCCAATCTAAATACAAAACACCAACTAACTAAACAAAACCTGGACAGACCTGAGACTAAAGACGGACCACTGGGAGACGAGAAGGCACGAGCAAACAGAACAGCACATCATGGAGACAAGAGAATGACAATGAACCAGCAGAGAGGTAGAGAATGTGACCGGGTATTAAAGGCAGAGGGTGATTAGTGGAAGTGGGCACAGGTGAGATGATTATGGAGCTAGAGGCAGGTGTAGATGGGTGAGAAAAGGGAAGAGAGAGAGTGTGACTGAGGAGAAGTGAATGGTGGCTGAGGCACAGGGAAGAGACAACTAAATAACAAACAATAAACTCTAACTGAAACATGAAGACAAAACATAATTCAAAAACTCAGATCCTAACAGAATGGAGCCAAAGCCCAGTCCTAATACGATGGAACATCATTTCTGGGTTGGGGTTGGGTGACGGTCTTCGGTGTGAATTGAGTTTAGTGTCATTGATTTAAGTATTTTTGAGTTTATTTTTGGCTTTGGTTCTTGGTGCTTTGTTTTTCTGTTTTCATGTTTCTGATTCATGCTTCTGTTTGAGTTTATTGTTTATTTTATTTTGTTATTTAGTTATCTTTCTAACTAGTTCAGTTCTTAGTTCCTTTTGTCTTTGTTTCCTGTCATCATTCACTTCTCCTCTGTTTATCTCATCTTCTTGCCACGCCCATCTTCACCTGTTCCAAATTGTAATCACTCACCTGTGCCCACTTTCCCTAATTACCCTCTGCTTTAAAACCTGGTCATTTCCTCCACTCTCTCGCTGGTCCATTGTTGCTTACACGCGCTGTCTGGTTCCTGCCTTGCCCATATCTTGCTTTGTCTTTTTTGCTGCATTTTGGATTTTTGTTGTAGTTTGGCTTTTGTTTCTTTTTTGTATTCTTAATAAATAATTTATTTCCTGGAACTACGATGAGTCTGTGCATTGGGTTTGCTGCTCTCTCCACCCTACCTGACATTTAGGTTAGGTTTAGGGTTAGACATGAACTGGTAATAGTTAGTGTTAGGCTAAAGAAAAGAATGGACATCAGTACAATGTCCTAATAAGGACAGAAATACATGTTTGTATAAAACAGATATTTGGTTTGAGACTTTATGCTGCAATATAAGTTATTTAATTGCCACTAACTTTTTAGAGGGGAATAGACCTTTGTGATACTTTTACATGCTCCTGTAGGAAAAGCAAAGGAACAATGCCTTACTTTAGTATTTATGGAATATAGTCATTGTTAGCACCCTTTTTGGTTTATTGATGGGTCTTGGCATAATATATTCCCCAAAATGTCTTCAAATTATAACTTTGCTTCATCAACAAGAATTATTATTGTCCTGTCTGCAGGCGCTTCAATTTAAACTCTGTTTATGATGGGCTGGGGTTTGTAGATCTTATCAAACATCAGCACTTTGTTAAAACTCTCTCTGTTCACCATATTAGACTCAAGCAAACATCACCCCTTTTTAATATTTGATCGCTCCAATATTCCCGTCTGCAGCTGACTGAGGGTCTGTCCCTCCTGTATTATTTATATGAGCACATTTAGTGCACGGCCCTGAGAGAAACGGTTCTTCATGCGTCCCTGCACAGCTCAGACGTTTCACTGTAAAAAAAAAACAAAAAACAAGGAGCTTGTTTCCAGCATAAAGAGACATATTATTTTCTTTACAACATCAAATGAATTTCTAGTCATATAAACTGTGATGACTGAGCATTGAATATGAAGATACACAGAGAGCAGACAGTAGAGAGACGGGCAAGGGGGAATTGGGTAGTTTGACTAAATGTTTTATTTTAATTGCCTACAAATATGTTGTATTAAATGTTTATGTTGTCAGGTAACTAGTTTATATTGAATAATAGTATATTTTAGTGCAAAATAAGGTGTCTGAAACATCATACATTATATTGAAAATGTTTCCCTTGAGACTTTTTCTTTCTGAATATAAAAATATAAGTTATACAAATAAAAAAAGCCATAATAACAAAACAAGTTTTATTCCCAGCGTGATTGCAGGCAGTGGTTTGTCCTGAGCTGGAAACTGAGCAGCCGTCACTTCGAGATGAGGGGTGGGAGTGCGTGAAGAGTCTTTGTTTAAAGACGTCTGCTCAGAGGAGACGTCAGGTTCACCGGCTGGGTGGCAGATCAGACAGGAAGCACGCTGCACGGGTCATCTCATCCCTGCCATGTGATTTTTATTACAGCAACTGAAAGAAGAGGTCGACTCTGAAAGCTTCAGGTAAAAGAATGATAAAAATGTGTCTTTTATATGTCAAAGTTGTAATGATCAGTTAAGTAATGTATGTTTATGCAGTGAGGTGTCTTTTTTTGTCAGAAAAAGCATCCAAAACATTTTTTAATGGGTTTCAAAGTATAACATTTTTCTTGCTTTGTCACTGATGTCCTTCGGCAAAAGCTGCTGTCAGACTCGCCTTGCTCACAGCGAAGCCATAGTACGATTCCTGTGCACCTGCTTCTCGTCTGCTCTTGCTCAGAAGCCATTCAGAGCTGAGTTAGAGCATGTATACATGATATTATTCATTTATAGAGTCCTGATTCTGTCATGCATACGAATCAGTCAAGTGTAACAGGGTCAGTTTGTCGAGCGGCGGAGCAGAGTGCAGTCCATTCAGCTCACAAACTGGACAAACTCCTGCTAAAATAGTCTCACAATTTTCCATTTATTGCAAAAGTCTTATTATTCTTAACCCAAATTGTCTGTGTTGTTGCTTTAGAGTCTTTACAATTTAAAAATTCAACATAACGTAGCTCTTTTTGCAGCCATGGCTCAGATGGCACATGTCTGAGTCACAGCGTGTTACTCCAACTCGTCCTCCTCTGAAGAGTGGCCCGTTCTCCTCTCTGAGTGGACTGGTTCTGGGGGGAGGGAAGGGAAAGATGTGTTTTGAAAGATGAAAAGATGAAAGAAAGAAAATCTCTCCTGTCTTGGCTGAAGCACTTCGAAGGAATTCATCTGTCTCTAAATTCAAAGAGCCAATCCTCAGGGAAATGCAAGTTATTTTTGGCTTTGTTTAAACGTACCAGCTTCATTTCTTCATTCAAAGAGTCCAGCATGAAATGACAGCTTGTTCTACTGGTCCACTGACTCTTCTACACTTACGATTTACTGTCCCAGTTACTGTCAGTGAAGCCTGGGAATAATGGAGGGAAATGGAGGATAAAATTGTCTCTAATATTAGACTAAAAACACAAATGTACAAACCTTCAATGCTTGATTTACATCTGATTCTGTAAAATAGCAAAAGAGTAGAAGGAAACTTGTCTATGATGCTATCTGGCAAGTATGACTAATCACCATTCACAGCACGTTTCGCAGAAGCGCGTTGAATTTATTTCAGCCATTTTGTTTTTGTAGATTCATGTTTGGCTTTGTGGTCTGTTGTATGGCCCAGTCTGAGCCAAGTTTCAGCAAACGGACACATTTAAATCTAAAACCCTCTCAGCAAAAGAGCTGATGTTCGACTCAGCGACTGCCAGGAGCCGAGGCCCCGTGGCTGAAGAACCAGCCCAAACCATCACCTGCCCACCACCGTGCTGACAGCTGTCCTGATTTGCTGTGTTTTAGTCTTGTTTCTCCAAATATTATGGTTCCTGAGGTCTCGTGTGCTCCAGTGTTCCAAATCTAAACCATCCTGCGACCTCCCATCCAAACGGTGTGTTGTTCAGCCTTTTTTTTTTATTATTGCGCTACACTTGTCGCTACACTTACCATTCAACATACAAACTGTAATTCTCCAAAATGTTTGGAAATAGCCTTAAAAGCCAATCCCAGATTGGTGGGCAACAACAGTTTGTACAATAGTTGTATCAGCATTAAAGTTACTAATCAGGAGCTTTTTCAGGATGAAATATGTTCAATAGTTTTTGCTTTGAGAGGGGCGTAACAGGTAAATATTTAGCACTCATTGCCATGAAATTTGACATTACACCTCTGTTGCACCACCAGCAGATCAAACTTTTCCTTCAGGTGCTGAAACATCTCAACATCTGTCAGGTCAACAAGCACTAGAATATCATTTAGAGTGAAATTTAGTTCCATCGTTCATGTTTTAAATAAACGAACTACTAATAGTTAAAAAGAAACACTTTTTATTGTGGAAAGAGTTTTTTTTAATTTCATGTCATAAAATCTCCTTTAACTGAATGTTCTCCACCGTCCTATTTAATCTCAGCGCGTGGAGGGAAGATACATGAGGAGGCGAGGAGGAGACGACACCGCCGGCCTCTCGCTCTCTGATCCAACAGGGAGCAGCGGCGTTCAGCTCTACCATGACTGCCAGAAGGCTTCTTTTCAGACGCGCCCTGGGAATGGTTCCCACTCCAGAGACCACCTCGCCGGGCAAGACGGCGATCCTGACACCACCCCCAAACACCAGGAGCAGGAGCTGAACATAAGGGACGAGACATTTCGTGGGAGCGCCACTCGGACGATGGATTCAAGCAGCCAAGCGTACTCAGGGCCCGAGGACAACTCCACAGACCCACACGAGTCCATGACAGAGTCTTCAACTATAACCTTTGTAGATGCCTACACCTTGGAGGAGTCAGGGGGGAACCACAGTCTCCAGGGGGCCAGGGAGGTTTACCTCAAAGAGTTTGTGCTGATCGACGACGATGAAGACGGGGACATGTCACTGAGAGAGAAGACGGTGACGGAGTTATCGGTGATGGAAGGAAAAGCTGCTGACCTGGTGTGCGGGAGGCTGCTGTCCACCTCCAGCGGCTCCCTGTCAGAGTGGAAGGATGATCGCCCGGCCCGTGAAGGCCCTCCGCCCGGGGGGGCAGACACACCACGGGCGAAGAAACCCTGCTGTTTCTGCACTCTGCTGTGACCAAACACAGAGCTGCAGGTCTGAAAACCTCCGCAAGGCCGTTAAGTTGAGACATTCAAAGATCTGTGTGCTTCCGGCTTTTATGTGAACTCCATCTTTGTTCGGCTAAAGTGGGAGAG
Organism: Kryptolebias marmoratus; assembly: GCF_001649575.2. Lineage (NCBI taxonomy): Eukaryota > Metazoa > Chordata > Actinopteri > Cyprinodontiformes > Rivulidae > Kryptolebias > Kryptolebias marmoratus. Next base: position 7,901,096 of record NC_051430.1, on the reverse strand, counting down.
AAGAGATTTTCTGGCCAAAATAAAAAAAAAATACAAATTAAACAGCAAAAATATTCAAATGTCAGTAAAACGTAAGAGGATTAAAAAAGTTTCTTATGTTGTTAAAAATTGCTGCCACTGTGAATAACTTGCTTTGGAAAAGATTGTTACATTATTTTCAACATGATTGATCTCCTCATTACTTGAATTTATGGTTAAAAATAACAATGAGTGATTTTTAAATACTTTTTCCGATATTAAGTGTAACTGTGCTTAATGAATAAATTGAATACAGGATCTTTAGGATCTGTTCAACCATTTCTTTTTAAACAGCAACGAGGCCAAAATGTTGCATTTTCTTTACACACTTTAGACTCTGTGTGTTACTTTTAGATTTGTTTTTCTTCTTGTGTTTCACCTTTTTACATTTAAATTTTAAACTAGAGGATTTGCTTGGCACTTTATGCATGCTGGGACATTTAATGCTTTGCTTCGTTCATTTCCAGAGTGTGACTTCATATCATCAATCTCCAGTCGAGTCTTTTGTACAGTTTTGTTGCTAAAACGGCACGGTTGATCAGAATGAGACTTTTGTAGTAAAGAGCAGGTGCTAACATCCAATAAACAACACTTTAATAATAACAAAATTGTCCTTCTACTTTGGGTATTTAAGTATAATCAGATCATTCAACATTCATCACTGAAATCTAATAGGTGCTCATGTTTCACTGTTTTACTTTTCAATCGAATAACTACTGTATTTTTAAGTAAGAGCGATATAAAAGTTAACTCTCACACTGTTTCATATTAGTTTCTTCAGAAGCTTAGAAGTGAAAGGTGTCAGTATTTGGTTAAAGGTGTTGCAGAACACCTTGAGAGGAAAGCTTTTTTTCAGTGAAGTCAAAGATCTTTTTATGTAAAGGTCACATGACGTTTCCGGCCACTGTCTCTTGGCTATTTGTACAAATAACTGATCCAGCGAGCAGCCGATCTGTCGCTGTTCAACATTCTTTGAGGGATTCCTCAAGAAACAGCTAATTTTACTTCAGTTTAAACATTTCTAAATCCATTAAAGGGCTTTACCCATTACAAACAGCAGCAGAAGAACTGAGCGATCTGGACACAAACTGCAAAATGAGACGATCAAAGTTCTGTCTGGCTCAGAAATCATTGCTGAATCAACTTCTGTTTGCACTGGACAAACCTATCTTTCATGGGATCCTACTGTTCAGATAAATACAGATAACAGAGAACTTGGGGGGGCGGGGGACGGGGCAACGGGGGGCGGGGTCCAGTCCTTAAGAAACTGGCATGGGCCCGTATCTTACTGGTTTGAGCGACAGCAAACCCCCAGTTAGGACCCTGCTGGGCTGAGAGATAGGAGCTCACCAGACTTATCTCCACCTCCCACAACTCACCAACTTATTACCCCTACACACACACACACACACACACACACACACACACACACACCTCCCACCCACCCCATCTTGGACCCTGTAGCTGAACAAGGAATGATGCTGGTGTCATTAGCATATTACACCAGTGAAGCATGTATGTAATATAATGCCAAATTATTAAGGCTGTTTTTAAATGTAGGGTGAGCCGTTCTAAAAATGAGCAGATCTCGACTACATGAAGGATGTTAGAGATCAGCGAGGAGGAGACAGATCAGCGAGTTAACAAACAATACATCAGTTAAATCAACTGCGGTTAAAAAGAAAACTCTTTTGTTAAAAAGGAAAGGCATTTACAAATAAGAGGCCTAACATTGCCTGAAGGAATTAATATCACCCACCGCGTTTCATACTGGAGTTTCCAACTGGGATCATCTAATGTTGAAAATAAATTAATTTATAGCCAGTTTATTAGTCAAACCAACCTCATGTGATATTGTAAGATCTTGTGAGATCTGTTAGCGCTCAGTTTGTTTTGAGAATCACTCTCAGCTACTACCACGCCAAATTTTAGCTCAATATCTGTAAAACTGACTGAGTTATTACCATTTTTGAGGTGGCTAAGTTTAACTGCGGCAGCCATCTTAAACTGGGCTGACTCCAAAGGTTAATCAGTTGTAGATGTACATCTAATGATTACTTTCTGATAGTTTCATTCAATTTCATCCAATGGTTTATGAGATATTTTGCTAACAGATAGACAAGAGTTGACTCCAAAAGTTATTGGCAAGGTTTTAAGCCAAGATGGCGTGCACTGTGTAGCGCTTAGAGAATGCGTTGTGAGTAGGTCTCAGCTACTACCACACCAATTTTTAGCTCACTATGTGTAAATTAAAGCCATTTTTGCCTTGGCTACAGTAGCTTGAATTGGATTGACTCCAAATGTTGATCAGTTGTAGATGTATATAATAGATTAATTTTTGAGAGTTTCATTCAAATCCAGTGAGATATTTTGCTACCAAACAGACACACACACACAAAGTTTCTTGTAAAAAACTTATCCACCCTATCTTCTTCAGCAGAAGGTAAGATTGAAAATGCTGTGAAAGTGTGAAATAAAGAGTCAAATTTTCTGTAAACAAAAACCCGTTTAAATGGCGTTTTACCTAAAGCTATGGGTCTTTTTGAGCAAAGACCCATCAGGTTTGATTGGGCCAAATATAGCCTTTTTATCAGATACCACAGCATGAGTGTGCAGTTTGGCAGGGCGAGCAGATGGAACCGAGCGCACCGCAGAATGACGGACGGAGCCGCCGAAGCAGCAGCTTCCACAAAAAAAAAAAAAATTCTTAGATGTGAATCTACAACTGATTAACTTCTGGAGTCTGTCTAGTTTAAGATGGTCACCACAGGTAATCAACCATGGTCTCCACAAAAAAAAACACTGAGGAGAGGAGTCGCACTCGAGAGCGACCTCATCTCACCCCCTCTCTCAGGGTTATCGAGCGCGCTCAGCGGCTCAACGGCCCACGAGAAGGAAGCGAAGGGAAGGGGTGAGGGGGATGAAGTGAGGGCAGTTGCCGGGCGCTTCTCAGGGAGGATGGATGAAGGGAACAGAAGAATGATTGTGGGTTTTCTGCTCGTTGGATTTTCAGGTAATATTTTCACCCCCATCCAGTCACTCAGATGAGTTGATTACTTTATATCCGTAGGGGTTTAAACCTCCTTAATGTCACTGACCATTAATAATTAGTGGAACTACCCTTTTGACCAGCGGATAGTCCTCCCTTTCTTCAGGTTTTCTAGCAGGAGGACAAACTCTGCTGGATGTGTGCTCGACCTGCCACGCCAACGCCAAGTGTCAGGACAAACCAAACGGCTCTGGTAAAGTCTGTAACTGCGAGCTCGGCTTTCTCGGAAACGGAATAACTTTCTGTCAAGGTAGAGGATAGCTTTTATTATATGTACTGATTTGTTGTGGGGAAATGTGGTTATTCTTTGTTATTATGAAGCAAAACTAACAGAGCTTTAAAGAGTACAAGTAGAACAGAAACAACATAGAAAAATAATCAAAGCAATAAAAAAACAAAAGGTTTAACGTGAGGAAATCAGTAAGAAATGTTCAGAATGCAGTAAATACTAACAAAGGCATATAAGCATTGAAACAACTTCATTACTATATTCTTCCATTTCCATCCCAATTTAGTAAAAATTTCAGTAAAACCCATACAAAAAACTAATAAATAAAGTCGTGGATTCATAATCTATGGTCTTTTTTTGTAGCAGTTGTCACTGTGCGAGAGAGTTAGTTGGCCCCAAATGCAGGCACACAAGGAGGAACTTATGAAAACAGTTTATTAACAATAAGGAAAAACAAAAGCTGATGAGGCACCAACTAAACTAAATAACAAAAACGTACAAAAGCTGGATTCCAAGAACATAAGGGGCCGAAACACAAGGAAAAACCAGACAGCACAGGAGTGAAACACAATGAACCAGCGACAGGTGAGGGAAATGACCAGGTTTTAAAAGTTGCAGGAAATTAGGTGAAGTAGGCACAGGTGAGTGATTACAAACTAGGAGCAGGTGGAGATGGGCGTGGCAGGCAAACAAGGGATAACAGAGGACAAGTGAATAATGACAGGAAACAGAGACGCAAGGAACAAGGACTGAGCAAAGCCCAGACTAAACATAAGACAACTGAATAACAAAATAAAAGAAACAATAAACCCAAACTGAAACATGAATCAGGAACACAAGAACCCTAAATCTTGACAGCAGTACAGTGTACGGCGCAGACAGTGTTCACGAGAAACTGACACAAACACAGTGATGGTATTTTGGTGACACAAATGAGAAAACTCAGCCTTCTGCAGAGCTCTACAGCTCAGACTTCACAGTAGAAACATCATTCAAAGTTTAAACGGCTCACAGAAACGTGGACTTTATATGACTGAACTGGAATTTTTATTTATTTATTTATTTTACACATTTGGAATTCAAGGTTCATGATTTTTGATGATTTTACCACCAAATGCTCAACTCAGAGTGTGATGATGTCCCACTAACTTCTAACTTCTAAACTCTTTTAATTTCCATACTTCTTGTTCAGTTTATGCATCAAAATGTAGGGATTTCTGTCCTTTTTCACCTAGTGTGTGTCTTACTTTTATAGGACTTATTCTTTTCTCTCAAATCCTCCCAGAGTGCAGTGTGCACACATCATAACTTGCATGTCTCACTGACTTCTATTTTACCTGAGTTCAGGATTTTCTCCTCCGAACTGAAAGTGATGCATCTGTTTTTTGTTGTTATATCCCACATTAGGAATGTAGACACATACAAATTCACAACCAGATGCTTCTACCATTTATAGCTGACTGATGATTAAAAATGTAAATATTTAGTGAGCTTAATTAGGTCTGGGTTAGGCTTTTGGGAGACTTATATGTAATAAGTTTAAAATGCATTCCTAAAATTTACACAAAACCAAAGTAGAGAAGCTGAAAATGGAGAAATTTGATTTTTCTTGTGCCACCTGTCAGCACTCTGGCCTCAGCATTTTACATCAACAGAAAGTTTTAAAGAATGATTTGGATGTCTTAAAACAGCATTGCAGTAGTCAAGCCTATATGATGCTTTTGACTTTAGTGGTATAAGGAAGGGCAAAAAAGGTCCACTGCATGTTCAGTATGAGTTAAACAATGTACTGGAATCTGAATTTGAATCCTAATTGTGATCAGAATTTTTCTCAAGGGAGAAACAAAAATGTTTCCCAATGCAAACTGAACCTTTTCTGATGATAAAGTTCAAAGATGAGAGATATAAACCTTAAATGTTGGACATCCCATCATATTTTATCGTATTCTTACTAATGCAGTTAACTTATTTTATTTTATTTTATTTTTTTTACAGAGGATCAAACAATTAAATTCAGTGTGAAAACAGGACCCACACAGATCTGACCCAACACTCATAACAAAAGGACTTTTTAGGCGTTTTCAACTCAATGTACTGACTTTTACACTCCTGTTTTTAATGTTTAGTACTTTGTGCTTGTCCCAGATCAGTGTCACTTTCTGCAACAGCAGACAGATGCTTTTGTAAAAAAAATCAACAGAGCTAATCCACAAGAAAACATGTAATAGTTACTGTATGTTTGTGCGTTAAAGCAAAATAGTGTCACAATCTATAGTAAAAAAGTGGTATGGAAATATACCCCAATTTACCCCGTTTTTGCTCATTTATTACAAATTATGCAGTAGACTTTTGGTAGTGAATGATGACTATTCAGTGGTTACTTTTAACACAAATGATACACATACATAAAAAAAATACAAATAATGAAAAACAAAGTGCATATTTTGACTTTAGCTGTGACATATTGTAAGTTAATATCTTTTTAAAAAAAAAAACAGAGAAGCTGCATGTCTGTAGAAATAAAAATGACTTAACCTAATCATTGGGCAATGTTTGAGCCTTTACTGTGAACGTGTTGCAACGTGAACCAACATAGCTATTACATTATTTCTGCTGTGAGATAAATCACTCCACCTGCTTGGCACCAAAACCCAGACAAAGTCAGTACCTAATTGTGCAAAATTTATAAGAAAAGCCAAATATACGGTATGAGATGAAGTCAGATTATAAATCTATTGAAGAGCCTGAGATTACAAGCTTGTTTAAGCTTAAAGAGTACATTAAAGGTCCTATATGTTTTTGTTTTTTTTTTCCAGACAAAGATGAGTGCCAGATAGGAACCACTAAGATCTGTGGGCAGCATACCACATGCCACAACACCTACGGTAGCTACTACTGCACCTGCTTGGCTGGCTACAGGCCCTCTAACAACATGGCTGTCTTCATCCCAAATGATGGAACCCACTGCCAAGGTGAGATTAGGCCAGATCTGGGATTGTCAAAAACTATAAACAGTGGATCAATGTGTGCCTATTTAGTCGTAAAGAGGGTTTAATTTCAGACAATGGGTTCAGACATAGAGATGACTCGATCAAAGTAAAATTAGAGCCTTGATATCTGGGACACAATCCTAAAAAAAGTCAGGGATATTTTGGCCGTCATGTGTCATAACTGTCTTCCTTTGGTTTTGCAGATATTGATGAGTGTAAGACCACGGGGCTGTGTGGAGAGGGAGGTCAGTGCAGGAACGTGGAGGGCAGCTTTGACTGTAGCTGTCAGCTGGGATATCAAGTCCACAATGGATCTGAGCCCTTTCACCCACAAAGAGACGGAGCTTCCTGCAAAGGTAAAAAATACAGGGAATGCCATTTGAATTTGCAAACATCTGTTTTACACTAAAAACAAATGCTTGAAGGTATTATAAATAGAGCATAGGTGCTAATTCAACGTCATTAACACCCTTCAGTGTGGTTCTACCAGACTAACATCTCATATCATCATAAAAAGCCTCATATTAAGTGGGGTGGTGGAAGGCGGATGTGACATTTTATCAGCTCCTGTCCCTCTCAGTGGTGGACTGTGGCCAGCCTGCTGCAGTAGAGGACACAACCCTGCTGCCTCTCCAGGGAACCACATACAGCAGCGTGGCCACGTATGTCTGCAATGAAGGCTTTGTGTGGAGGAGGGGGGACAACAGCTCTGTGTGCAGTGCTGATGGATTATGGAGAGGACCCACGTTGGTCTGTGAAGGTGAGGTGACATCTGAAGTGAAATGAGTGCATCTTTTTATGCAAACAATTTGATGTGAATCCTAAAAAAGATGTGCCAGTTTAGTTTTCAGCAGGAGGTAAGTGTTGTGATGCGGTGAAGAAGCCAAAGGAACCAGTAGACAGACTGGTACTATGTGAAATTAATTTTAATTACCTATTATACAATAAACACCAATAAATGAGAATAAGTCCTACAAACTCCACAGGCATCACACACCAGCTGAAGCCACTCAGGGAACTTACACACAGTTTGCCACTCAGTGTGTGACTCAAATGGTTTTTATTATGCCATTCAAGGTGTAGATTCTCAGTCATCCATGACATAGTAAGTCAAATAAGAGTTACAAGCAAAAACAAATGGACTTCAATTCTGTAGTCGAAGATGTTTCACGTCTCATCCGAGGAAGAAGCTCCTCGAGAAATGCTTTCAGCTACAGAATTGAAGTCCAGTTGTCTTTGTTTTTAAACCATTTTTTGCATTTACGCTATTCAAGCAAACTAGAACTGGACAATATTATTTCCTTTGTCTGTTACACAAACCACAGTTGAAAAGAAAGTTGGTTCATTTTATAAAATGTTTTTTTAACAGGTTCAAGTACAAAAGAAATGCTTTTCTGTGCCTTAACTGACTAACATCACCTTCTTGAAAGAATTTAGCTAGTCTAAAATTTAATATCAGAAAAATACTTGTGAAAGCGTAAAGCAAGAAAAATTTATACAGTATGTGAGGAGCACAGCTTTGAAATATTCTTCATTATCTAACAAACACACAGGGTTTCCAGCTAAGAATATACCCTGCACCTTATTACAAAACTCCATCTGAAGCAAAAACTTCAGCTCTTTTAACAGCTAAAGAGTACAATATAATTAAACAATTCAAAACCTGTGACAATCTGTGCAAAAACACCAAAACTACCACAGTTGGTTGCACGTGGCTTTTGAGTTATCTTCTTTCGCAACAACACTTGAAACTTAGCTCAGGTGCCTCCCATTTTTCTTAAACTGATTGAACCTGATTTGGTTAGGCACACACCTCTCTCTAGAAGGTCTTCCTCAGCTGATAGTGCATATCAGATCAAAACCCAAGCCATGAGGTCAAAAGAACTGCCTGCAGAGCTCAGAGGCAGGACTGTTGGAAGGCACAGATATGGGGAAGGCTCCAAAAACATTTCTGCTGCACTGAGCGTTCAGTTCCCAAGAGCTCAGTGGCCTCAGTAGTTCTCAACGGGAAGGGGTTTGGACTCTGGCAGGACTCTTGAGAGCTGGTCACCCGGCCACACTGAGCAATCGAGGGAGAAGAGCCGTAGTGAGAGAGGTGATGAATAACCTGATCTGGACATTAGAAGCTCAATGGAATCCACTCAGTGCAAAACACTCGAAACACCACCTGAAGGACTCTCAGACTGCGAGGAACAAGAGTCTCTGATCTGACGAAACCAAGACTGAATTGTTTGGCCTCAGTTCTAAATGTTGTGAGTGGAGGAAACCAGGCACCACTCCTCACCTGCAGCATCATGCTTGTGTTTTTCAGCATCAGGGACTGGGAAGTTGTTTAGGGTTGAACGGAGTAACGTACAGAGATATCCTCAAAGAAAAACCTGTTCGACAGAGTCCTGACCTGAACCCTATCAAACGTCTATGTGGAGACCTGAAGATGGCCGTCCCACTAGTGGTCCCCATTCAACCAGACTGAGCTTGAGAGAATGTGTAAAGAAGAAGTTAAAAGTTTGTCCAAGACTCAAGACTGTAACTGCTGCCAAAGATGCTTCAATTCATGGCCAAGGAAATGGTCTGAATGCTTATGGCAATGTGATATTTCATTCTTTTATTCTTAATAACTAACTACTTTGTCATCTTAGAGTACTGGGTGTAGTTTGTTGAAGAAAAAAAACAAGAATTGAACCAATTCTGAGTACTTTCTGAAGCCAGTGTATGTGATGGGAACACTGGTGAAGGTGGGGAAACTGCAGATTTAGAACACTTCCGTCAAGGTGACAAATTTTTTAGCATAATGTGATTTTTTTCAACCTGGCATTGCCAGATCTTATTTTACACAAATTACAAAAACATGGTGTCAGAGGTGCAGTGTGTGTGTGTGGTGACAGGCCTGCCTTCAGCCCAGATCTGATCAGTGTTTTATCATCGAGAGGGGAGGTTCTAAAGATGCACACAGAGGTGCACAACATTGATTAACTCAGTGATGGCATATTTATGGTACATGTTCTTTTCTTCCTGTAGAGACCGTGTGTGGAAATCCTCCTTTAATTGAATCCACAGAGCAGGTGTGGAACAATAAGTCCACCCCTGGCAGCATTGTGCTATATTTCTGTAAAAATGGCTTTTATGATAAAGGAGGACAAAACGTATCCATCTGTAATAAAAACGGTCACTGGACACCCCCAACTTTGTCATGTCAAGGTAATCCAAATGATCAATGAATTATTTCTCTTTGTTTTCAACTAAGTCTTTTATTTACAGTATCAGATACATGAAGAGGCAATGGTGTGGTGTTAATTACTTACAGGCACAAATCCCAAAAAGCCTTAGTAACAAAAGACAAATATGCAAAAGTTAGATGAGGGTTTTGATAGTAGTTGATTAACTTTCTGGAGAACAGTGGGATTTTGCAACAACTAAAGAGTCAAAATATACGTATATGTGAGTCATATTAGAAATGAACTTGTAAGTTTATGTTTGAAATGAGTCATATTTGGGGTATTTTTTTAAATGCTGCTTAAAGTAGTATTTTGAAGTGGGGTAATGTGTAAAAGTCATGAAAAATTAAATCTCTTACCTGTTGTAAGTAGCTTCTTGTATGACCCCAGTTTGGAGGAACAGAGGTTACATCTGACAGCTAGTCGAAATGCAACCAAGATCAAAGTGGATTGTTGCCATCTTAAAGCAACTCAATTTTAGAGCAGTTCATACCGACATTAGTTTACACCTGACACCTTTGTCAGTTTTACAGTACGTGGTTATTTACATATAGCTTTGTGGTTTGTAAACCAAATTCTTTGTAAATAACCATGTTGCAAAAATTGACAGCAGTGTAAAAGTTTGTGAAATAGCGAATACTTAAACTGTAATAAAATGTTTGAGCCTGGAGCTGTTTTAAGTTGGTACCAGTTCACTTTTGTCTCAGTCATGCTCAAACTAGCCATTAACTCATCGATCCTCCAAACTGAGGTCATTCAGAAAGCTTTCTACAACAGCTATGACGTTAAATCTTCATAACTTTTAGACAAAACTCTCACCTCAAAATGGACAGAATAGCCCTTTAACCCTGATGTGCAAAATCTTCTGTCTCAGAGCAGTTATGTGGAGGCCCACCCACTGTGCTTAACACTGGACAGGTGTGGAATGGCAGCTCCACCCCTGGAAGCACAGTGACCTACTACTGTAAGGCAGGATTTTATCATCATGGGGGTAGCAATGAGTCAGTGTGCACAGTTAACGGTTACTGGACCAAACCTGACATTTTGTGCAAAGGTAATATTTTATTTAATTATCATTATTGTTTGTTTTAAGATAATCTTCACAAACTAATAATTTTTCTTCCCACCCTGCTAAACGATGTAATCTCCACGTGTGTAGAAGTTGACTGCGGGGAGCCTTTACCTATCCCTCACGCAGGCGTACTGTGGGATAAAAGCTCTGCTGTGGGCTCTCAGGTTGCTTATACGTGTGACGATGGATATGTCAGTGTTGGAGAGGGAAATGTATCAGTTTGTACCGCCAGTGGAGAATGGGATCAAACCTCTTTGTCCTGTCAAGGTGATAAAAATATTCATCTTCTGTATATGTAAGTGTAATGAGTCACTAAGTCGAGTTATCCTCAGATGAGGAATAATTTTGCACCACACAGAGCATCTTTTTTTTCTTCACAATGTTAGCAAAAGTTATCCAGTTTCCACTGCTTGATCTCCTGTCTTTTTGTTGTAGAAATCATTTGCGCAGAACCTCTTTTCATACAGCACGCTCACAGGCGATGGGATGGTGCGCCACATATTGGTAGCGTTGTGTTTTACCAATGTGAGGAGGGATATTATGCCAGAGGACAAAGAAGCTACTCTGTATGTGGAAAAAACGGATTGTGGGAGGATGTTGATCTGTGGTGTGAAGGTGCAGGATTTTTTTTCTGACCAAAAATGAACTCTTTTGTTTTAGATTAAAGACTAATATAGCCAAGACTGTTACTACTGTAAGTTCTTTTCTTTATGTTTTACCCTGTCGAAAAAGCTCTCGCTACGGATTGCTTGGCATCTTGTTGCACTCCTTTATTGCTCCCAGTCTGTGTTCATATTATTTGTATACAGAAATAAACTGCGGTTCCCCACAAATTCTCCCCGACACTAACCTCCTGTGGGACCATAACAGCAGACCGGGCAGCGTTGTGCTGTATGAGTGTATGGACGGATTTTACCAGCAAAGTGGCAATAATTTTTCAACATGTTCACTCTCAGGAGAGTGGGGGGAGGTATCTATAAAATGCAAAGGTAGAGTAATCATCCTTACAACTCAACATGAACGTATACTACTGCCTCCACTGTTTCTCTTTGCATGTCGTCAAGCAGGTTACTGATGTTTCTGCTGCTGAAGTCTCTAACACTGCATGTTCTGTTGTGATTTGGGATGCTAGACTTGGAGTTTGTGGCAACCTAAGAGGTTGCATGTGATTTACTTTCCTCCTCAATGGCTTGCAATGATCACTGGTGGTCAGCACAAAGATAAATGTGGGTGTTTGTTAAATCCATTGTGCATGTACAACCTCACCCTGACACACTGAGTCACAGCTTTCTCATAACGTGTTCCTTGTTATATGTTTTTGGCCTTTTGGGTGCACGCAGAAAAACCACCTCATGTGTTTGTGTGTGAAATGAATGGTGGGGTTTTGAAGTCATTCAGTGGCTGTTTCTATCTTTCCAGCTAAATGTGGCCCGATTCCCTTCCTTGCCAACTCCGAAGTAGTGTGGCATAACAGAAGCGTTGTGATTCATCGCTGTGGAGCTGGGTATCACAGCTGGAGGGGCACCAGCATGTCTCTGTGTGGCAGCTCAGGGGTGTGGCAGGAGGCGACGCTGAAGTGCATAGGTGAGCATTGAAATAGTAGTTAAAAATATAATCGTGTTTACAGCGGGGGGGTCTTCATTCAAGTGATATCCTGGCCACTTGATGCGGGGTTCTTTGTAAAAATTTATAAAGAATTAATATTTCACCTGTTGTAAATAGCTTCTTGAATGGCTTCAGTTGGGAGAAATAGAGGTAACTCTGACAGGAATGATAAGCTGACAGCTAGTCCAAATGTACAGCTTCATTTTGGCAAAATCTGTCCCGGAAATGGAACCGCTCAGATTGTAAAACACTATTCACTTTGGTCCGAGATACGTTTGACTTGGCATTAGCGGATGTAACATCTATTTCTTCAAACTGAGGCCATTTAAAAAGCTATATACAAATGCTAAGATATTAATTCTTCATAAAAAATGTTTATTTTTTTAAATCACAAATAATTAAGCTCTTATGAATTAGTCAAGATCCAGTATTTTACACTTTTTATTTTAATAACGCAGAAATCAATCCACCTATCAGTCACCTAGTCATCCATAATGGAAACTGCCTGCAGTGGAAAGCAGAAAAATATGAGGAAGATACAGAAACTTACAGGGTAAGATGACATAATATCATCTTTTTTCCTCTATGGTTTTAGCAGACTTTCACCAACGATGACTGAAAAATTGGATCCGATCATTTCAGGTGACTTACACCGGATCCAGAGACTTCCAGAGATCCTTTCGAGACAGAGGAAAACACTTCCTGACGTCGAAGGCTGATCGGCTGAAACTTTGCCTCAAACTGCTGCCGGTAACAAACTACAGCGTCTCTGTAACTGCAGCTTCAGCCAGATTCACAGCCACCACCGCCACGAACACCAGCTTGACAGGTATCACTGCACAACTTTACAACTTGGAACTATTTATTACACGCGTGGTTAGATGTTATTTGTTGTGGATTTTTCTTTTTATATTGAATCAAGCATTTAAACTGCAAATGTAATATACATATTCAACAGAACCTCCAGCACCAGTTGTCTACTACACCGAATTAGAGACTCCATTTCCAACTCTGAGGCTACAAAGATCACCCGACACACTGGACCCACTGAGGTAAAATCATTCATAGCAGAGTGACTCCTGTTGTTGTTAAATGTGACTCGGGTAAAGGCGATGTAAACCAGCTAAATCATATTTGACATAATGAAAAAAAAAAAATAATACCTTCTTAAATAAAACACACATTTTACAAAAAAGTGATATCAAACTTCTTTATGTGCCAGGCTATATCAGGTATCGCTGCCAACTGCAGTTCATGCAACGCAGTTAAAACTTTTGAACAAAAAGCTCAATTAAAAAAACAAACGAGCTTTGTTGAAGAAATAGCTAGTTTTATTTAGATATCTCGTTATCATATGATCATTCTTGGATTTCACATTATGCATCTGTCACAACATATTTATGTCGTGTTTAGGCGCTTAATGAAAATTGTTTTATTACATTGGCTAAAAAGGCACTGAATGGTAGCATGAGTCATATGAATGAACGTCCCCTTGAACGTGTCTAATCAGTTCTGATCCTTTGCTTGGATTCTGTCAATAAGATCAGGACGCAGGACAGAAAGAGTTGGATAAACCCTGTGCTCTGCGGAGGAAGTTCCACCCGGTCACCGCTGATAGTCTGTGTATACATTACAAACGAAGTGAAACCGTTTCATTTTGTGTTTTTGATTTGGCAGTTTGTACCAAATCTTTGTGCTTCCTGTAGAGGGGATCACGATGTTTGACTGTTCCTTTCCTGCGAGCTTAGACGCGCAGAACAAACTAAACCCAGCAGCGGAGTACATCACTGCCCAGCTTCATGTCCAGAGTGTTGGGACAGAAATGAACTTTACCGTAGGGGATGGCCGCCTCTATGGGGGCTTCTATAATGCACCGCTGGAGAGCAGCCGAACCTATTACATCATCTTACGAGCTGTCAGTCAGTGGAAAACGGTGAGTCGTGACCATTCTATGTTGTACCGTAAAAAAGAAAGTTATGCCTCAGAAAATGCAGAAGACCTTATCTAAATGTTTTCTCTCTGAGGCCTCGAAAAGTTGCTGTGTGCTGTGGGCAAAGATAGAAGGTAACTCATCCTGTTGTGGTGTAGTAAAGCTGACTTTAACCAACAATTACATGATTAATAATCATCAGGGGGCAGGAGAAAGAAATTCAAATATAAAATGTATTTTCTTTGATTATGATGTAGAAAATGGGATTCATAATAAGTCACTCACTCGTACACTGTTTCCTTTGTTTCAGGCACATCGTACGTCCTGAGGGCTTCATCGCTGTCTGTTGTTGTATTCATAGGAGGGGCCATCTTGGTTGTACTGGGGGGATACAGTTTCACCTGGTATGGAGAATAAATCACATTTCATCAGCCACACTATTTTAAACACGTGCAAGTATTTTGGTTGAAATCAAAACAGCAACACGTGAACTCATGCTCTCAGGTTATTTTAACCACAAAATATTAACCGTACCAAAATCCTGACAGCTATAAATCTTGTTTATTCCATTATCATATTTACCGTGACATTTTTTCCCCAATTTGTCTGCTTACTTTTCTTATGTGATTGATGCACGCTGTAAAGCTCAGGTGTGATTCAATGACCTTTCTTCCCTTCTGTGTTTTTTCCAGGTGTGTTAAGAGGTCTTAACTCGCCTCGGTGCCGATGGTTTAAGTCATCACAAGAAACAAAATTAGTCGTTAATTTTTTACTTCTGACCTGTACATTCTCTAAATACGTGTTCAGTTATTATTAGGAACATAAAGCAGATTGTAATAAACTTATATTGTTGTCTAATAGCATTTGTTGGTTATTGAATCTAATCATTTTCTGGCATATGTATCACATAGCAAGTCATCCTCCTCCATCTAACTGTCTTCTGTCTTCTGCGTCCTCTGTCCTCACTCCAACTGTCCTCTCTAACTTCATCCATATATCTCTTCTTTGTCTGTTTCCTGGCAGCTGCATCTCTAACATCCTTCTACCAATATATCCACTGTCCCTCCTCTGCACATATCTAAACCATCTCAGTCTGGCCTCTCTAACTTTATCTCTCAGTCGTTCAACCTGTGCTGTACCTCTGATGACCTCATTCCTAATCCTGTCCATCCTTGTCCCTCCCAAGGAGAACCTCAACATCTTCAGCTCTGCCACTTCCAGTTCTGTCTCCTGTCTTCTTGTCCGTCCCACTGTCTCCAAACAACATAGCTGCTCTCACCACTGTCTTGTAAACCTTTCCTTTGACCTTTGCTGCCACCCGTTTGTCACAAATCACTCCTGAAACTTTTCTCCATCCACTCCATCCTGCCTGGACTCTCTTCTTCACCTCTTTACCACACTCCCTTCATGGACAGTCAACCCAAAGTACTTCTTGACATTTTTAACTAGTAGACCAGATTTTTCTCTATGTCAATAACACAATACTAATCTACGTTAAAACAAAATGTTCCAAACCAGGCTCATCCGAATGTGAAAAAGACTTCAAGGCACCACAGGCTAAAGAAGGCTTGAAAAGCATTGGACTTTTTTGTACTGGTCTTGATGACTGTGTTAAGGAAATAATGCCATTTTAAGAAGAAAGTCTTTTTGATATTCAAGTTGACACTATTCCCATCCAAAGAGCACCTCAGATGGCCTCACGATGACTCCAGGAAGCTCTCCGACACAAACTCTGATTCTCCTGAGAAGCTGAAAATCTAAATCTTCCAACGCAGCGTTTTCACTGCAACTCAGAAAAACAGTTTTTCAGACATTATCCCATGTAATAAACTGCCTTTCCTCTTTTTTCCCCTTATGTTCATATAACCTTCAACGGTAATAACATATATAATTTTGACACCAAATTTTATGAAGACTGATTAAAATGCTCATAATTCGAAATTATAAGGACTCTGTAAGTGTTAGACATGGACAATTTATTAACCACTGATTTGCCCCCTTTTTATTTTCAGCTGTTTACCAGCTTTACAAACAAAAAAAGTAAAAAAAAAAAAAAAAAAAAGAGGAAGAAAGACGTGCATGGGACAGAAGTGCCATGATTTGATGATAAAGGGTGTTTACATGACCTGCTCTGGGCCTTTAACTGTTCTGCATCCGGATCAGGTTCCAAATCCGATACCGGCCAGCTTCACCTCCAGGAAAAAAAAAAAACATCTACCACAGGTTTATTACCAAGGAGATACCAGGTAAATGACACTCAAGTACTGTGCTGATTTAATGTAAAAGCGTAACTTAGCAACCAGATAGCATGCAACAGTGTTGTTTATGTCGGGCAGCCTGAGCTGTTAGCTTCAGAGCGAAACAGGCCGAAACGAGGAAAAAAGGTGATTTGTGACGGCTTTTTATGGAGCTACATTCACATATCAAACTACTTTAAACAGGGGGTCTCTTTGTCCTGCCATAACTCAGAGAATTCCGCTCAGGAGATCCGTTTTCGTCGGAAAAAGGATACATTAGCTGGGGGCTAAGCTAACATCGGGTCAGCTAAGCTCGGACACTGTTAATGCATCATTATCTGCTAATAAATAAACGACCCCTAACGTGCGAAATATAGGCGTTTGGCAACTTTATAGCTACATTAAAAAAACTTATTTTACTATTTATTGTAACTTTTCTTTCGACCTGACTCAGCCTCACTCATAATAATTAACATGTAAATAATGTGACTGGTCCTCAGCGACCCGACCACCAAAAACTAGTCATGCTTGTTTTTTATTTTCAAAAAAATGTACCGACTTGGGCGGATTTGTTTGTACCCTTTTGTTACAGAAAGAAAAGGTCTTTTTGTAACAAAAACTTGAAACTGACGAAAGTATCATAAATATAATGAAAATCAATCAATCATCAAGATTTAAAGAATGCACTGTTGAAACTGGTCTTAACAAAAAGAATTGGATCCCTGGAAAATGACCACAGGAACATGTTAAACTCAGGCGTGTCCTGTAATCAGCATCACAGGTGTCTTTAGTCATGTAATCAGTCAGTCTGTCTGTTTAAAGGGTGAAAGTAGTCACAGGGCTGTTTGGTATCATGGTGTGTATCACTGAACACGGAGCACAGAAAGCTGAGGACCCACGAGGGTCCTTGGAGACCAACAGCTCGATGTTCCTCTGACTGCAGCTGCTCAGATTATTCAGAAGTTTAAGGTCCTCAGGACTGGAGACAGACAGCCTCCCTGGACACCACTGTTAAAAACAGAACATTAAAAAGCAAAACTGGAATTCCCATCAGCTCTTTGTTTACAGACCCAAAAATGACACAAAGAAAAGAACTTAAAAGTGAAACACGGAGGAGGCTCGGTTCTGTTCTGCTGCTGCTTTGCTTCATCTGACAGAGGCTGTCCTGAATCTGTTCAGGGTCCAATCTAATCTCAAGACTATCAAGACATCCTGGAGCCAAATGTGCTGTGCAGAGTCAGAAAGCTCAGTGTCAGTCGCAGGTCATGGGTCCTCATGAGGAGTGGGCCAAAATACCTGTAGACAGGTGCAGAAATCTCAGAGAGAGGGACAGAAATCACTTGATTGCCTCAAAGGTTGTGCAACAAAATATTAAGTTAAGGGTGCCATCCTGTTTTTGGTTCAAGTGAACCAAAACTCAAAACCAGTGACTGATTTTCATTTGTTGCTTTGTAGTTTTCTTTTTTTTTTAAATTTATATCACTTTTGTCAGTTTCAGGTTATTTCAGTGACCCTTGTGGCTTTTTATCTTTTTAAACACAAGGGTTAAACACATCTGTATGTAAACTTTTGTTAATTAAATGAATGTGGATGTGAGTGTGAACCCTGTAGATAGAAATATTTACAATTAACAGAGCATTTTATGAAACAAGTATTTAAAATTAGCATGTTTTTCAAATGGAATGTGGATCCATCAATAATATCAGCACACACCAGTTTGAATTAGCATATAGTGACAATTATCATTGACACAAGAAGTGCAAATTATTTAAATAAACTCATATTTTATCAGAGTATGGAACAACTGTACATTTTTTATTAAATCTTTAGACTTTTAGATGTAGGTTAGGAGGACTGCATGCTCTTTATTCAAATAAAAAGATGAAGCCTTCGTCAAAATACACATAAGAAAGAAAAAAAAAAGCTATGGTTCAGAAGAAATTATCCAATGTTTGCATTTTTCCAATCAGGCCCACTGGTGCTGCTGTCTTGTGGTTCATCATGGCTCAGAACCAGGTGATCTTGCAGTTCCGCTTTGCCACGTTTGGGGACTCCATGCTGCAGAAGATGAACCTCCTCCGTCATCAGAGGCGCTTTTGCGACGTCACCGTGCGCATCAACCAGCTGGAGGTCCCTGGCCACAAGGTGGTGTTTGCCGCTGGCTCGTCTTTCCTGAGGGACCAGTTCATCCTTCAGCAAGACTCAAAGGAGGTCCAAATCTCCATGATGCAGGAGGCGGAAGTTGGCCAGCAGCTGTTGCTGTCCTGCTACACAGGTCAGCTGGAGTTTCCCGAGCTGGAGTTGGTGCATTACCTCACAGTGGCCAGCTTCCTCCAAATGGGCCACATTGTGGAGCAGTGCACTCAAGCCCTCAGCAAGTTCATCAAACCTCAAAGCTCACGCCAGCTGGAGGTGGACGTGGACATCAGGAGGGAGAAGAGTAACGAGAGTTTGGCCTCTCAGGCGCAGAGAGACCACGAGCACTCTCAGGTTCAGACCATTCCGGAGGGAGATGAGGAAGAGGATGATGAGGAGGAGGTGGTGTTGGGCCAGGTTGAAGGAGACAACAACGGTGACAGTGACGACGATGAGGACGACGACGACGATGATGTGATAATACAGCCTGAGAGCCCTGTCCAGATCTTGAGGAGGCATCCGAGGCCGAGTATGGTGAAAGGTGACATCACCATCGTAAAAGTGGAGTCTGTGTCTGACGTGGCAGAAAACTCCATCACCGGTCATTTCTCTGCCAGCCCTCCCGCTGCGCTCCACTCCCCTGAGCCCCAACACTCCCTCATCAATTCTACTGTCGACAGCCGCGGCAGCGAGATGGCGGTTCCTCCCGGAGTGGGCGGGTACCCCCTCAGCCCCCCACCCCAGTCCCCTCCTGCAGAGAAATACAGCGGCCACCAGAGGAGCTACGACAAACCCTTGCAGTGGTACCACCAGTGCCCCAAGTGTGCCCGAGTCTTCCGGCAGCTGGAGAACTACGCCAACCACCTCAAGATGCACAAACTGTTCATGTGCCTCCTCTGCGGCAAAACCTTCACTCAGAAGGGCAACCTGCACCGTCACATGCGGGTGCACGCTGGCATCAAGCCGTTCCAGTGTAAAATCTGCGGCAAGACTTTTACCCAGAAGTGTTCCTTGCTGGATCACCTAAACTTGCACAGTGGGGATAAGCCGCACCGATGTAACTACTGCGACATGGTGTTCGCTCACAAGCCAGTCCTCCGCAAACACCTCAAACAGATCCACGGCAAGAACAGCTTTGACAACGCTAATGAAGGCAGCCTGCATGAGGGGGCGCTCGAGTTTGACCTTGGACAAATGTTAAAACCCTGAACCTTTTGTGTGTGTGTGTGTGTGTGTGTTTGAGATTGGGTGATGATGTGTATGACTTGAAGCTACAGTCAGAAGTTTACATCCACTCACTATGGGCATGAGTGTCATGTTCATTCGGAGCTTCTAATGATGGATTTGAACCGTTCTTTTTTCTCAGGGTGGCTTGATTGTACATCAAACAACTTTGATCATTTTTAAAAAGCTAGAATGTGGTGCACAAGTGTAAGTTTATTGATGATTTTCTCTAAACCACAGAAATTCAGAATTATCCATAAAGGCTCAAATATATACCAACACCCCTACTAATATTTGGTTAAATGTAGGCATCAATTAGCTTCTAACATAAATCTGTCTGGATATTTGACCACTCTTCTTTGAAGAATTGGTGGAGTTCATTTAAACTAGTTGGTTTATAATACAGGCTCTAATATAACATACAACTAGACTTTTATTTTGAAGCTGAATACATTTCGCTTCTCATCCAAGGAATTGATAAAGCTCCTCGGATGAGAAGCGAAATGTCTTCAGCTACAGAATAGAAGTCCAGTTGTTCCTATTTTTAACCGTTTTTTGGATTTACCATGTCCTGGATGACTGAGAATCTACACCAGCTAGTAGACATGCGTACATACATTCAGCTGAATCTTTTATAAAGTGGTTCTGAAGATATTCACTTCTTTTTGGTGATCATGATTGACTGCAGCTGATAGTTTCTCTTTGTCAGCCTAGAAATGATTTGTTTGACAGCACTTATTGGATTGACCAACACTCAGACGAAATTGTTCAGGAAAAAAAATCCCCCCTCCTAGATGTTGCTTCAATCGAGGAAAAGTTTCCCTCAAATTTTTATGCTCGTTAAAAAAGGACATTGTTTGTTTGTTGTACTTTTTATTCGGCGGACGACACGGTCAGTCATGACTTGTCCTCCAGAGGAACAGCACTCGACTCTCTTTTCAAGTTACCTGTTTTGAAACAGATGTTTACAACAAACTATAATAGTTAGCATGTTAGCAGGTGAAATATAAACAGTCTACTGCAGGCTCACTACAGAGGCTAATAACCCAGCTAATTAAAAGTAACATCAGCTTGTCAGATTCACAATAAGGCTACACAATATGTCCGTAACTTATAATTTTTAAAACTGCAGTAATTCATATATATTACTGTATATTTCAAGTAACATGCATTCAGGTTCTGCATGCTAAGAGTATTTTTGGTAAACTCAACAGACTCCTTGGCCTTGAAGGCCACGCCTGATTTAGATGATAGTTCTCAGTGTTCAAAGATCTGAACAGCAGAGAAGTAATGTCTTGTGCTATAGGCACAATTACTTTAGAATGATAAGTAAATTGATCTGGTGCCTTAGTTGTCCTGTAATTGACTTGTGACCTGTCCAGTGTGTCCCCCGCCTCACACTGGAGATAGACACCAACTCCCTGTGACCCGGAATGGAGAAGCGGGTAAAAGAAAATGGATGGATCGATGGATGGATGCCACAGTTTTGTTTTAGTGTGCCATTTTCTCTTACAATTTTGAAATTATTCAAAATTTTAAATTTGTTCTCACTACCTGTGATGAAATTCAAATTTCATCCGTGATCTTAAATACCCATCCATTTTCTTTACTCACTATTCCAAGCAAGGTCGCTGGTGTCTATCTCCAGCAGTCACTGTGTGAGAGGCGGGGGACTCCCTGGACAGGTGTCCATCACAGGGACACATAGAGACAAACAAGACAACCAACCATTCACGCTCTCACTCACACCTAGGGACAGTTTTAGAGCTACCCATTAACCTAACATGCATGTCTCTGGTCTGTGGGAGGAAACCAGAGTACCCGGAGTAAACCCACAGATTCACAGGGAGAACATTCAAACTTCACACAAAAAGACCGGGAGGCGAACCTGCGACCTTCTTGCTGTGAGGCGACAGCGCCAACCACTGCTTGTCTGCGCCACCATCTTAAATATCATCATTATAAATAAACATGTTATAAATAAAGAAGCTGATGATATATTCGTTTAAAATCTGTCCTGAGTGACTGTCAACATGTTAACCTCTGTCCTCTCAGTCTCCTTATTTATATCTGGGCATTAAAATTAAAATAACAACAAATAAATATTATGTACTAATGTCCTACTATACCCATAAAATAATTATAACTAAACAATATGTGTATTACTTGGGCAGCAAAAGTAACAGTAATTGCATTTTTGTTTTTTAAATAAAAGCAAGTAGGTCATATGATTCAATTTTCAGTTTTTGTTTTAATACCGTGAAACTGAGGTATTTTTGCTGAAGGTTATCATACCGAGAAGTTCAAACTGATCCGTCCCTGTTCTACCAATTCTGTCAAGAAGAGTGGTCAAAAATGCAGAAAGAACCATACCAGAAGCTTGTTGACGGATACAGAAAGTGTGTGGATGAGGTGCAACTTTCTAAGAGACATTTCACCAAATATTTGTGCGAGAGGATGGATATATTGGAGCCTATGTGAATTACTATATACCAACATGAAAATCAACCTTGTGCACCCTTCCAATTCTCTTCAAAACTTCGTTGAAATTGTATTTTTAAAATTATTTTACCCTGGAAAAATAGCAGTTCAAATCAATGAGTAAAACCCCTAAATTAATGACATTCATGCCCACCATGGATGTATGTAAATATCTGACCACATCTGTATCAAAAATGACTAGAGGATGAAAAATGTTAACTGTGTGTCAGACTCCTCCTGCTGGCTTTAAATAGAGGAAATAAACATGAACAAAGTTTTCCAGATCTGCATTTCACTGTAGCTTCATGACTGTGGACTTCTTGTCTTTTGTGTACAATGCAGTGTAGATGCCTTCATGTCATACTTGAAAATTGAACACTGAGACACAGATTATATTGACTGAATATCATTAGGTTTATTAATGGATTATCCTGGCTCTCTGTGTACTGTCTTACAAAAACAAAGTTCTCTTTTGTATTTTATGTATAAGATCTGCTGTAGTCTTTTCATACCCGTGTTGGTTCAACAAGAGGAACTTCAGAAGCAAAATAAACTTGAAACAAAGTGGGTAGAACTTTTTTTTTTTTTTTTTGCTGAAGGCATTTTAATGTTGAGACAAAAGGAACATGTCTGTATGATCTGAAATGTTTGTTTTATATACGCTTATAATCAAAGGTACAAATGGACCAAATAACTGTTTCTGTCCTGTGTTCATGAAATGCATTGTGCTCAATAAAATAAAATTTAAAAAAAAAAGGATCTGTGTTGGTTTACATGTTCCTGTTCTTCATGTACATCAGAAAGTTTAAAGGTTGTGTAGTAAAAAAAAAAAAAAGGATCAGAGACGTTGCCTTCATCAGTGTGCAGGCTGGGTTTTATGGGTCTCTGAATGCCGTGTGACGATCTGAAGATGGCATGTAAATGTGAGGTGAATTGTTTGAACAAAGAGTTTTATTGTGTATGTTGCCGTTTGCTCAAGCGTCTTTAGGTGAGAACAGAAGCGCCCACGCCGGTTTTGCATATCGAAGGGACATGTTCGCCATCCCGTCATGCATCGTCAACAGAATGAAATAGTTTGTGTGCCAGGCACTGAGTGGGATGATTTGTGCTCAAATTGCTCGTGTGTGTGTTGACACAACCAGTCATTAACAGCTGGGACTGGAGTCAATGAACGTGTGACCTCAGACGGGTTTGATGACAGGTATATTATTTCAGTCGTTTGGCAGTCGAACACGTGCTTATACAGAACAGGTACACTGTAGGTGAGATCTGCTCACAGTTTGTTATCGCCTGGTGGTTGATAGGTGGGCCTGCGATACAGTGGCGCACTTAAACATTGCTCAAAGCCCTTTTATTTTTAACATGTAAAGCTTTATTGAAGCATTTCAATATTGTTTTCAGAGTATTTCAGAGCAAGTATACACAGAATTCTGCTCATGTTGGCTTGAACCTGCTACTGGGTTCCATATGTTGTGCTCATTGATGTCTGTTTAATAGAAACAAGAAATAAATCAAATTAGATTGACACATAAGTACATATATATATAAAATTAATATTAATGTAGAGAAGCGGAGAAGTAACTCAATATAAAACAGAGTTAGTGGACGTCACTTACTGATTCGGTGTCAGCCTCCTCGGTCAGATATGTCACTTTCTGTCGGCTGTAAAGCTCTCTTTTCCTCATGCACGTAAGCATGAACCAGTCCGTAACCATAGGCACCTGACAGGGAGCGTGCACGACTCTTTAAGTCCGTGTATCATGGATTTATGGGAGCAAGTTTTGAATATCAGTTTTTACTCACCAAACTCAGGAAGGACAAGGCTGCGCCCAAGTTCACTATGGTTGGTACAATTCCAAACTTGCCAGCCTGCAAGAACCCAAACCCACAATCAAATGGAAAGCGAAAACACTTAAAAGGTTATTAAGGAGGTTACTCCAATTTCAAGATGTCAATCGGCCTCACGGTTCCAAAAACAATGACGTCAAAGCGAATCCCATACGCTTTGATTAACGTTCTCGTTTCCTCTCCGTCTGCAGTCTTGTAGTATTTTGCAAACCTAAAGAGAGTGACTTGTTGATTTTTTTTCCCCAGCTTCTTATCATAATCCTTTATTTAAAGTTTCTTTCGAAGTAGACTCACCTGAAGTTGTAACCAGGGGCTACATTATTGACAGGGTTTTTGTTGTCCAGCCGACGGAAGCTGTACTTGGGGTAACACTTCCCTGCCCACCAGTCCAGGTCACAGCTCCAGTCAATGAGAATACCAAGAACGCCACCCTTTAAAACACCCAGTGCAGCAAGTTCAGGCCTGAAGTTACTGTCTAACCGAGTGCAACGTTAATTTACCTGCTTACCTTCACAGCCATGTCCTGGAAGTCCTCTCCTGCCTCGGAAACAATGTGTTTGAGGCGGAATATGGGGCAGTCGGGGTCAGTTTTACGGTTGAACTCACAGATCTTCAGG
Organism: Kryptolebias marmoratus; assembly: GCF_001649575.2. Classification (NCBI taxonomy): domain Eukaryota; kingdom Metazoa; phylum Chordata; class Actinopteri; order Cyprinodontiformes; family Rivulidae; genus Kryptolebias; species Kryptolebias marmoratus. Next base: position 7,876,445 of record NC_051430.1, on the reverse strand, counting down.
TATGAGGAGTTAATATGAGGCAGTATGTTTCTCCTGGAGGAGGAAAGACAAGCACCTGACATAAAACCGGCACGCTTGCTTGTATTGCACCGACTCCACCCCTCCAACATAATGTTTCTTTCACATTCGGGAACAGTTCACTGACCTGTGAAAGTTGAACTTCTGGTATGTGATGCTGTTTTTGATTAATACGGTAAAGTTCTCTGCTGCAGCCAGGAGTGCACGTCTGCAGGTGAAGGAACAACGTGGTAAGCCTCACATAAAACATACGACCCCAATTCCGAAAAAGTTGGGATGTTGGTAAAGGAAAAAAAAGGTCCCTTTGAATTTTATGGCAGCAACACATCTCAAAAAGTTGGGACAGGGAAAACAAAGGTGTATGAAAGTAAGTGGTACAAATAAGAAACTGGAGGAGCTTTTTGCAACTAATTGAGTTAACTGGCAACAAGTCAGTAAGAGGACTGGGTATAAAAAGAGCATTTTAGAGGCTGAATCTGAAAAAAACTGCACTAAAAATAGTGAAACAGTTTTAGAATAATGTTTTTCAGCAGAAAATTGAGAACACTTTGAATATCCCATCATCTACAGTTTATAATATCAAAAGGTTACACGAATCTGGAGAAATCTCTGAGTTCAGAGGTTGAGAGTCAGTATTAGATGTCCCATATCTTCACTACATTAAAACCAGGTCTGATTCTGTTCTGGACATCACTGCATGGACTCAGGAACACTTCCACAGATCATTGTCTGTAAACACAGTTCACTGAGCCACAAATGCTGCTTAAAGCTCTATCAGGCAAAGAAGAGATGTCTGAACAGCATCCAGAAACTCTGCTGTCTTCTCTGAACCAGAACTCATTTCAAATGGACTGAAGGAAAGAGTAAAACTGTTTTGTGGTCAGACGAATCAAAATTTGAAATTTGTTTTAGAAACCACGGATGCCACATCCTCCATCTCAAAGAAGAGTAGAACTATCCAGCCTGTTATCAGTGCACAGTTCCAAAGCCTGCCTCTCTGATGGTATGGGGGTGCATTAGTGCCTACTGCATGGGCAGCTTACACATCTGGAAAGATACCATCAACATTTGTTCCCATACAGACAAGATTTTTTTCAGTAATATCCTTGCATATTTCAGCAAGCTGATGCTAAACCACAAAATGCTTTCATTACAACAACATGGCTTCAGAGTAGAACTGTTGAACTGATTTGCAAATCATTGCATTCTGTTTTTAACTTACATTTTTCACAATGTCCCGACTTTTTCAGAATTGGGGCAAATACTATCACTCATAAACTCATTGCATCTGCTCTTACTCTGGCAGTTTGGTGTCTATTTCCAGAGGGCACCATGAGAGCACTTCACACGTTTTCACAGTGGTTGAATAATTCTCACACAGTCCCGTCCGTATGCCTGAGGACAAAACTTGTCATTGTGGTGAACAAAGTCATACCATAAAGCTAGCATATCAACAGATGTCGGGTAACGAGACTTACCATTGCCCCGAGGATCATTATATCCCTCAATGTAGTCACAGTCGTCCGCGCAGGTCGTTGACGGGTTTGGAAGCTGGAGGAGGAATCAGCAGGGTTTATGTGTTCATCCTCCAGTAAAATTACCGGTGTGTGGTGTTTTAATAACGACTACTGATTAACAAAGGCTATGGTTGGCATGAAAGAATGTCTGGAAGAGTTAAAGAGTTCCTAAAGCCTGAAGAAATTAAATTAAATAGATAGAAATTAAATTTTTAAACAGTTTCTTAAGATTGAGTAATTAAAAGATCTTTCTAATGATTACTTTTTGAGAGTTTCAATAAAATCTGTCTACTGGTTTCTTGAGATACTTTGCCAACACACACACACAGGGATGGAAACAAGGGAGATGTGATGCGCTTGAGTGTTTCACCTCAGGGCAGCGTGACTGGGTTTGCTCGCGGGTGTCCACCATATTTGTCAGCACAAAGAAGGAATTATCCCCCTGTTAGACAGAAGCACAAACATAAAGTCGTCCAGTCACTTTGCAGGGATACTCATGGCGCACTTCTGCTCAGCCCAGATACCTGAGGGGGAATGACAAAATCAGCAACGTCCCAGAAACGAGGCTCTGCATCGGACGTGTTGGTGAAGACAAAACCTTTGACCTTTGTGGTGACAGAGCTGACGACAGAGTCAGTCTCCTGATAGGCCTTCTGCACCACACACACATACCTGCAGCAGGTCAACAGCAGTGTTACAGGGAAAATGCTGAAGCAATTTAAAGCAGCATTAAATGAATCATTTTGTAAAATTCAGAACCGAGCGCAGCGTGTTTTGCTCCTGACTTACCCCACCACATACAGCACCACCAAGAGCTGGGTGAACCTGAAGACAAATCCTACCCTTAAGCTGGGGATGACCAGCGTTTTTGGTGTTTCATAGTCAAAAATATAATGTAGACAGTTCTGGCAGCAGCCTGCAGTTTTGCTCATCGCTGCACAGTGAACAATATAAAACTGAGCTATAGCGATACACGCACAATAGCTGCACTTATTCAAATCATTATATTCAAATATATACTCGCCGGAGATACATAACACTTAGCTGTGGTGCTAAATGTTTCAAGTCGTTTTAGAAAAACACAGAACTTACAATTCTTTATGCTTAAGCTTTGAAAAACAGAAATTTGTTGAGATTAATTAAAAAGGAACATATGTGATTTAGGAATATTCTTATTTAGAAATATCTCTGAAGAAAATTTGATTCTCAAAGCCTGAAATAAAACATTTTTTCAATTTATATTTCTAAATTAAGCTTGTGCCATTTGTAAACTAAGGTTACCTAATGATGAGAAGTGACTAAATTATAGCTGTTTTTGTTAAACCTTGTAAATTACGTCATGCAGTATTACATGAGATACTTGTGAAAAGTGTTAGTTCTCAGAGTATGTGTCAAGAATGACTCTCAGCTACTACAACACCAAATTTAAGTTCAACATATCTGTAAATTTGGCTAAGTTAGAGACATTTTTTTGTTGGCTAAGTTCGGCAGTCCTTTTGAATTGGATTGACTCCAAAGACTAATCAGCTAGAGTCACATCTAATGATTATCTTCTGGGAGTTTAATTAAAATCTGCCGAGTTCTTCAAGAGAAATTTTGTTAACAGAAAAATAGGATTAACTCCAACATAATGCCAAATTTTTAGGCGAACATGTTTTGCGATGTGTAGCACTGAGAGAATTTGTTGGGGATGAGCTACTATCAATCTTAGCTCAGTATTTGTAAAATTGACTGAGTTACAGCTATTTTGGAGTTTCTAAGCTCATCTGGCTGTTGAGCCCAGGTTGAATTGAGTTGACTCTAAAAGTTATTCAGTTATAGATGTACATCCAGTGATTACTTTCTGAAAGTTACATTAAAATCCGTCAAGTGGTATTCTGGATAGCTAAAACGCTATTTTAACTAAAAAAGAAAAAAAATCGAGATGAACATGTTGCTTTTATTATGTCTAATTATTATATGACAAGTTGCCTTGCCATACCGGATGTGTCGCTGCACCAACAAAGGACAAAACGGAAGCGGCTCCTCCGCGCCGCTGGGGGGCAGCATATTCTTAACTCACAGTACAACAAAACATACGAAGCTTCCCAGTATCTTAGCAAAACAACAGAGAAGTGCGGAAAAAGGCAGAGATACCGACTCAAACAGGGTGTAAAGACAGATTTTTCTTCTCATTTCTCTCTCCGTGTGGGGGTATGGTAGTTCGGGAGTGCACCGAGGAGCTGCTCTGGACAAACTGCGAGCTGAGAGATTGAAGACTCAGAGTTAGGCTGGTGATTTTTCTGTAACTTGTTAGCATCGATGAGGAAACCCAACCCCACTTCCAGAGTGGTAAACAAGACTGCCTGGCTCATTCTGAGTTAGCTACCGGCTTAATAAAGACAGATTGCAGCAGAATGACAGGTAACACGATTCATACCTCTTACCCTTTTTTTCACGGGGCTTGTCCCGGCGTGTCTTAGTATTAGCTTAGGTTTTCAACGTCTTAACCTGGTTTTAAATTGTTTCTCCTTGTTTTATTTCTCAGAGAATGCCGTCCTGCTGGATGTACCAGTCATTCGGCAGCTGTACCACTGGGACTGTGGCTTAGCCTGCTCCAAGATGGTCTTAAAGTAAGCACAGCCTCTAAAGTCAGACCTGGATGGGTTCTTTTTTTTTTTGCTTTCCTGATTCGGGAGTTTCCATTCAAATACAGTAAGTACTTCCTGTTGGCAGCTCACAGTATTGCTGGTCTCCTGGTAGGTACCTGCACCCTGTGAGCGACGAGGACTTTCAGAGAGCATGCAGGGAGCTGAAGCTGACGGAGAGCGTGTGGACCATCGACCTGGCCTACCTCATGTTCCAGCTCGGAGTCAGACACTGCTTCTGCACTCAGACTCTTGGTGTGGATAAAGGCTTTAAAAATCAGGTACACTGAAGAACCTGAGCTGCGCTCCTCCTTTGAACCAGATCGCTCGGAGCATGACTAACGCCAGGTTGTTGTTTTCTTTGCAGTCCTTTTATAAGAAGCATTTTGACACGGAGGAGGATCGAGTGAACAAGCTCTTTCTTAATGCAGACAGCAAAGGCGTGGTGGTGAAGAAATGGTGAGTTTTCACTTCACAACTGTGCTCGTCTCAGATTTTGCTGCTTTGTGGGAAAAATCACGAGCTCTCAAATGTTTCTTGTAGTTCGGTGACGGTTCAGGAGATCCAGGACCATCTGGAGCAGGGCCATGTCGCCATAGTGCTGGTCAACGCCGTGGTCCTGACGTGCGAGCTGTGCTCCTCGCCTGTCAAATACTGCTGCTTCCTGCCCGTGGGACAGAAGTGTTTCTGCCGGAAGCCAGAGTACCAGGGTCACTTTGTGGTTGTGTGTGGCTTCAACACAACCACTGGCTGCATCTTCTACAACAACCCTGCATATTCTGACCGTGAGTAACCTTGCACAAAATGAACAAAATGAATCTGGAAACACACACAGGGTATCACTCAGAAATATCACTCCGTCTTTTTAACCAGGTATATCTCACTAAGATTAAAAGTCTCTTTTCCAAGAGAGATCTGATCACATTTTTTTTTTTACAAAACATTGAAACCACAGTTATCACAACACAGTTAAAGTATATCATAATGAATAGCAGGGATAAAAGAAGAAAACAAGCAAAGGATAACACACCAGTGGCAACCTATGCATTTCACATCGAGGCCTTCAGTGGTGCTTCGTCTGAATCAATTCACCCATTAGTAATTATTTTACGGCTGTAAAAACCATCTTATTATGCAGAAATGCAGTATAAAGAACCATTGCATCGCAGATGGATAACTTGTGTAGCCAGAAACAAACCCGAGTTTGACTGCAGCTACAGCTGTGACACACGTAACAAAGCATCAGTAATAATCTCATAATAATTAAAATATTATTTTGGAAAATAGCAACATTTTACTCACCAAAAATCCTGACTGTTTTTTACACAAAATCCATCCTCTTCGTTCAAGCTTTTCTTGAGAAGTCCATCTTGGAAATGGCTTCGACAATAAATCTGCCACCAAATCCATTTCTTCTTCTCCTCCTTCAGCCATTGCGTGTTGACAAAACCGCCTTTAAACCAACACAGCCATCTTTTTGCTCACGCAGCTTGCTATAGATGCAGTTCGCTCGCTCCGACTGTCCTATCAGAGGGTGCGAATATGCTGACGTTATTGTATGCCTGCTAGAGGGCTTTGGTGGCGCCAAGGTTGAAGCAACAGTTCGATTGATACTCATTTTTTGCTACAGGACCCACAGAACTGACTTTGAAGGCCTCCAGGCAGATTTCTTTGACCCTGGCAAGAAATATTGGCAGAAATGTGATTGATAAAATGCTTTTCTATGAAAATACACTTCTGGAAGCAGCGCAACCAGGGTAAAAGCTACGAAAGGAAGCAGACAGACCATTTGGATTTAATAAGTATTCATGGACAAAATATAATTAACATCAGCTGGTGATTCAGTTATTGTTTTAGGCCAGCAGAGAAGGCCTTGCAGGCCCTGACGACCCGCCAAAGTCATACACCCAGAAAACGAAGAACTACCATATCAGTGAAAACATTTACAAACAGACGCTTCATTCATAAAGTCTTTAAGAAAATATCCCAGCGGTGGAAACCAAACAGCCGTCAGCGCAGTGCTAAAGCTTTTGGAGTCAGGCTGCACATTTACAAAGAGGACTCAGTCATGAAAGGGTTACAGACCATAAAGTCATTTTCTGCTGTTAGGCTTTATTTTTTTTTACATTTCTTGAAAGATTGGCTGCAGTTTGTTTGTCTGATTGAAATATGGAAAAAAGAAAATAGTTTGGTAAAACATTTGAACTTCCAGTTTATTTATTTATTTCTATAGATAAAAATTACATTTAAATAAATAAATAAATACATCAGACAGCAGAGTGCTTTTCTAAATTTGTTATATAAAAAAATGTATTCATAGGTTTAAAAAATTACATTTTAAATTTTGTTGCACTTTGATTCCAAAATCTGGCTCTTCGAAAAGAAAAGGAAATAACAAAAGAAATGATTCTAAATGTTTGCACACTGCTGTAGTCATAAGTTTTGTCTAAAATATAAAAAGCATGTAAACTTCACAAATCCTAGATATGTACAAATTAACGTTAATGTTCGGTGCAGCCGGTGAGCTCCGAGTTACTGTTGACTGAAAGAACACGCTGATGCTTCTCAGAACAAAGCTTCACAAAATGAACCTCATATTGAATATCTGGGTGTCAAAAATGGAATTTTTTCTCCTTTTTAACTCTCTCACATGTCAGAATATTCTCATATCAAGTGTTGTTGAGGTTCAGCGGTCTTTCATGGAGGTGAATCTGAATAATATCAATAAATGGGTATATTTAATATTATGTAATTTTGCAGAAACGTAACAGATTTTTTCCTGTTCTTGTCGTAAACTGATGCACGTAGAGGAGTCCACTTGGATCACGGGTATGTTGGGTAAAGCCAGAGATAAACCGGCTCTAAAACAGATTTTACGTCCGAGCTGTTTATATGAAGTTTGTTTAAACTGGTTTGGATCGACAACACGTCACTGCCTGCTGTTTTTCTTGTTTGAACAAATTAAGAATTTTTCAAATGGTGGTAATTTAAGGTTTTATTAATAGAGAATGTTAGCAGTTAGCTTTGTTGTGAAAATATCAAAATATTTCTAGGGTCTAGTTTGTCAGTGCCCAATATTTGACTTTTCTTTAATCAGAAAATTTGGTTCTGCCCCCAAATATTCAGTAAATGTTATAAATAAAGACATTAATCCTGGGCTCTGACAATTGAGGGGGGGAAATAAGTCACAAACTCACTGATTAATGACAAATAAATGCATGATATAAAAGATAAACAGCAGATGGAGGCTTGCAGCTCTATGATAAATAACACTATGATATTTTTTTTAAAAGTCAAGTATTGGGTGTGTCAGGGGTGTAAACCTTTCGTTGATCACTGTAGGACCATCGTAGGAATACTTTTTTGCAAATGTTGACTAACAAACCAAAACGAAGGACAGATTTAGAATAAAACCACATGATAAGATTCAATCTAAAGTCTCAGGAGATATCAGAGGTTTAGAGACTTCTCATCAAGTTGAAAACCGTTTTGTGAAGCAGAAACAAACAGAAGAAACTTGACCGCCGAGTTCACACAGTGATTTGTCGACTTCAGAGCTGAGAAAATGAAGCTTGTACTGTTTTACCGTTTGAGTTTGGATTAAAAGATTCGATCAAACCTCCAAGATGAGGCCCAGGTGGAGACACAAGAGAAGGATTTGTCCTGCATTTATTTCTTTAAAGTTTTTAATCTAATTTTGACGCCATGGTATTTAGCTTTAGTATCGTCAGTGGTCAGCGCCGCGAGGATGGTGATGGTCAGGAAGCTGAGCCCATCTGGACGCCTAACGGCTCGACGAGTTATTGAACTGCCTCCGTCTCGACACCTTTCTCATGTCAGCCTTGCGTCCACACCGCCCTCGAGGCCATTTTCTTAAAAGTGAGAGCTGGGCAGAGCAGCGCTGCATCTGTGTTGCCTGTTTATACATCAAAGAATTGTCCCTAAAAATTATTTGATTTGCAAAATCATGCAATTGATTGCAATTAGGACCCTTTATTGTTTAATACCACTACTTTATTAATTTAAAAAAATAGAGTTAAGTAACATTCACCTGCATAAAACCTGTGAAATAAATTAACAGAATAAGTTCAATCAAATAAAGCAAACTTCCACTTTATAATGATCTTTTAAAGAAGATCCTCTCCCATCTTTCTTTTTTTTTTGCTCTCCTATATTTAGCAAGGCCACCTGTACCATCCTCTAAATGTTCTTAATCCGTTAAATAAACGACGCACGGTGGTGCTGTAGCTAACTGGGTCAGGCAATGATCGAGTTAATTCATTCATTCATTTCTCAGCTCAGATGAAATAAAACATTTTATGATAGACGTCTGCAAAAAGCCGAGCGGGAGCTGGCCCTTTCCACTACTTTGCTCAGGTGTTATCCACAAAGGAATAATCTGAAAATTTCCTGCCAATCAGAGCAATTCCTCAGCTTCAGCCCGGTGTGAAAACAGGAAGTTCCAGGAAGTTAAACACAGGACTTCCTACTGTTGCCTGTTTAAGAGCTGGATTCATTTAGAGCCAATCTGATGACCAGTTTCTGACAATAAATTGGTAACCAGTGGACCGATTTGAAAAATTCAGATTGTGTTGGATTTGTCTTCAAAAGATCTGTATAATGGTACCAGAATTTGTTGTGTTTGATGAGGTTATAAGAATCAGGTGGTCTTGCTACCTACAGTCAAGGATCGATCTAGAACAGTGATTCCCAACTCCAGTCCTTGAGGAACACCAACCTGCAGGTTTTAGATGTTCCTCTGCTCTTCAGCAGGTCTTCAAAGCAGAGAAACACCTAAAACATGCAGGATAGTGTTCCTCGAGGACTGGAGTTGGGAATCGCTGCTGTAGAAAGAAAACCTGGAAAGATGTTTTTCAAAGAGGAGTGCACCTCCTCCCCCTGCAGCTGATTGGCTGGCTGGAACAGAATCACGTGTTCAGTTTGTAATCCATGTGTCTGTGTCTCGTCCAGGTGTGTGCTGCACCAGCATCGGTAATTTCGAAGAGGCCAGGCGGAGCTACGGGACTGATGAGGATATCCTCCTCATCTTCAAGGAGAGTTGATGGGCGGCCATGATGAATGCGACTTGTCGCAGTCCTCCCCCCCAGGCTGCTCCCCCCACATCAATGTAAATGTACATACGCCAAAACTTCTTGCCCTTTTGAAGGACGCTCAGCGGGAAGATTTAAAACTCAAGATGAACTATTTTTCTATTTCATGGTTTAGGAGGAGCAGATTGTTGACTTTTAAATGACTGTTCAGATTCCGTTCAAACTCTGAGGCAGAGAGTTGTGCAGCATCGGATGAAATTTGGGAAACATTAGCCTAGAATGTGACTAACCAGGATATAACGTCCACGTATTTCAGGGCTTTTCTGGATAAATGACAGTATTGTGCGTTGAATCTTTTTTTTTTTGCGTGTTTTGTGTCGATGTGAAGCTGCTCGTCTACCGGCCCTCAGCCTCTCCTCTTATTGCCTTTTTAAGAAACTCCGAGCTCACTTTTAATTAAAAACGAGTCGCTCTACAGGGAAAGTGGGACGCGGTGGCGTTTTGGGTCTCAGGTAATCAATGTTCTGAAGTGACATCAGTGCAATAGTTGTTTCTGTAACTCAGTGCCAGCAGAAGAACATAAACAAAGACTGAACGGTCATCTTTTTCCCCTCTTTGTGTTCTGCTGCCGAGGTTTAAATCGATGGATGGGTGATGTTCTTAACACTATAGTTTCCTTATCGTCCCTCAGTTTTATTTTTCTTTTTAAAGTTGCAGTTATGTATATACTTTTGCACTACATTTTTCAAACCAGACACGTTATTTAAATTAAAATGCTTTTCCAGATCTATGAAATGTCATCATTGGTTGTTCTTTTTAAATCAGTTTTTCTCCTCTTCATGTAACAGCCTGTCTTTGGACCTTTGGAGTCAACCTCCAAAAATGGCTGCAGTTCAGTCAGGTTTACAGATACTGAGCTAAGGTTAGACATGGTAGTAGCTGAGAGTCATCCCCAACACATATTCTAAGAGCTATCAGTTTACACCGGATTTGTTTTAAACTTTTGGTATTCAAGGTGGCAGGAATCATTCATTGTTTCTTTTTTTTTTTTTTGATTTAACATAAAACTTTGTTTATTAATTGTTGGACTTAAAATAATAAAACCTGCTGCACCCTGAATGTCTTCTCTACAATATATATATATATAGGCTACACACACACACACAAAATTCCAATGAAGTTGGGATGTTGTGTAAAATATAAAAACAATAAGATGCAGGCATCAAATTCAAAATGAGTAAACATTTGAAAAAAAAAAAAAACAGTATTTGTTTGAACAACAATATCTTGTCTTTGTAGTGTATTCAATTGAATAAACGTTGAAAGGGATTTGTAAATCATTGTATTCTGTTTTTATTTGTTTTACACAATGTCCCAACTATATTGGAATTTGGTTGTGTTTGTGTATGCACATGCACACGCACACACAGCTCAAAAAAAAATAAAAGGAACACTTAACACATCCTAGATCTGAATGAATTAAATATTCTCATTGAATACTTTGTTCTGTACAAAGTTGAATGTGCTGACAACAAAAAACAATGAAAATCAAATTCATTAACCAATGGAGGCCTGGATTTGGAGTCATGCACAAAATTAAAGTGGAAACACACTAAAGGCTGGTCCAATTTTGATGTAATGTCCTCAAAACATCAAAATGTGGCTCAGTATTGTGTGTGGCCTCCACATGCCTGTATGACCTCCCTACAACGCCTGGGCATGCTCTGATGAGGTGGCAGATTGTCTCCTGAGGGATCTCCTCCCAGACCTGGACTATAGCATCTGCCAACTCCTGGACAGTCTGAGGTGCAACGTGACGTTGTTGGATGGAGCGAGACATGATGTCCCAGATGTGCTCAATCGGATTCAGGTCTGGGGAACGAGCGGGCCAGTCCATAGCTTCAATGCCTTCATCTTGCAGGAACTGCTGACACACTCCAGCCACATGAGGTCTAGCATTGTCCTACATGAGGAGGAACCCAGGGCCAACCGCGCCAGCATATGGTCTCACAAGGGGTCTGAGGATCTCATCTCGGTGCCTAATGGCAGTCATGGCGAGCACATGTACTCAGTGTGAACCTGCTTTCATTTGTGAAGAGCACAGTCCTGGTGTTCTCTGGCAAATGCCAAGCATCCTGCACAGTGTTGGGCTGTGAGCACAACCTCCATCTGTGGACGTCGGGCCCTCATACCATCCTCATGGAGTGGGTTTCTAACCATTTGTGCAGACATACACATTTGTGGCCTGCTGGAGGTCATTTTGCAGGGCTCTGGCAGCGCTCCTCCTGTTCCTGCTTGCACAAAGGCAGAGGTAGCAGTCCTGCTGCTGGGTTGTTGCCCTCCTACGTCCTCCTCCATGTCTCCTGGTAGCGCCTCCAGCCTCTGAACACTACGCTGACAGACACAGCAAACCTTGCCACAGCTCTCATTGATGTGCCATCCTGGATGAGCTGCACTACCTGAACCATTTGTGTGGGTTGTAGAGTCCGTCTCATGCTACCACGAGAGTGAACGCACCACTAACAATAAAAAGTGACCAAAAAACCTGCCAGAAAGCATAGGTACTGAGAAGTGGTCTGTGGCCCCCACCTGCAGAACCACTCCTTTATTGAGTGTGTCTTGCTATTTGCCAATAATTTCCACCTGTTGTCTATTCCATTTGCACAACAGCATGTGAAATTGCTTGCCAATCAGTGTTTTTGGAAGACAATCATTTGGTGTGTATGAATGATGGGAGGGGGACAAGAATAGATGTGCATTCAGGAAATTGCTCAGCTATAGATTTAACACTGGTATCTAGAGATTTAGCTGGATTATGTGAGTGGGAGATGGAGCAGCAGACAACAATAGGCAGTGATCATTTTCCAATTTTTTGTAAAATACATATTATTAAAGAGATGGAGGTGGTGAAAAAGCAGGAAAGATGGATGTTTGAAAAGGCAAAGTGGAATATGCAGAGGAAAGGTTTAGGGAAATTATATTGAAGGCAGCAAAAATTACAATTCCTGTAAGTAAAGATAAGCGAAAAAAGAAAGAGGTGCCATGGTGGACACAAGAGTGTAGTGAAGCAATTAGGGAAAAAAAATCGAGCTTTTAGAATATTGAAGAGAACACATAATTTCTAAAATTTAATTGAATATAAAAAAATTCAAGCAGAAGCAAGGAAAGTTATTAAGAAGGCAAAAAACAAAACAAAATGGAGGGATTTTTGTGATAGAATAGGTAGAACTACTCCTATAGCTAATGTATGGAGAATGATTAAGAAAATGAGGGGGAGTAGACAGGAGAGGTCATACCCGATTTTAAAACATGAGAATGGAACAGCGGTAAGAAATGAGGAGAAAGTAGAAACAATGGCAAGAACATTTGCAAAGATTCATAGTTCAGATAATTTATCAGAGCAAGGGAAATATAGAAGGGAGCAGAGAAGAAAGAAAAATGAGTTTATGTTAGATGATGAAATAATCCCTGGTAATATCATGGATGCCCCATTTTCCATGCAAGAAATGAAGAGAGCAATATTTAAGTCAAGATTAACAGCACCAGAAAAAGATCAGATATGTTATATCGTGTTAAAAAATTTAGGAAATCGAGCAGAAGAAAGTTTTTTAGGCCTGTTGAATAAGATCTGGGAAGAAGGAAGGTTACCTGGTAATTGGAAGGAGGCAATTATAATACCTATTATTAAACCTGGAAAAGATCCAACAAATCCTTCAAATTACAGGCCCATTGCACTTACTTCATGCATAGGTAAGATTGTGGAAAGAATGAAAACTGAAAGGATCACATATTTTGTAGAAAGTAGAGGACTATTGTCTTCATGTCAAAGTGGATTCAGAAAGGGAACAATGGATCCAGTTGTGTGTTTGGAATCAGATGTTAGGAAAGCACAAGTTAATAGGGAAGTGGTGGTGGCAATATTTTTTGATATTGAGAAAGCGTATGACATGGTATGGAAGGATGGGTTACTTATAAATTTATATAAAATGGGAATAACTGTAAAGGCTTATAGGTGGATTAAACATTTTTTATTTAATAGAGTTATACAGGTACAGATAAGAGTAGCAAGATCAGACAAATATAAAATTGATAATGGAACTCCACAGGGCAGTATTATAAGTCCTTTGTTATTTTCAATCATGGTTAATGATGTTTTCTCATAAGTAGATCAGGATATCATACAATCATTATTTGCTGATGATGGAGCCTTGTGGAGAAGAGGGAGAAATGTACGATTAGTATATGAGAAAATACAAAATGCTATTAAAACTGTTGAGAAGTGGGCTTATGACTGGAGAGTTAAATTCTCAGTAGGTAAAACAAAGACTGTTGTATTTAGTAGAAAGAAGGTTGAGGAAATAGATTTAAAAAATGTGTGGGGAAAAAATAGAAAAAGTAAGTAAATTTCGTTTCTTGGGGATTTTGTTTGACTCAAAACTTCTATGGGGTGATCATGTAAAATATATCGAAGGAAAATGTAAAAAAGTTGTGAATATGATGAGGTGTCTAACAGAATTAGAATGGGGGGGGGGCAGATAAAATCAACTTAAAAAAGATTTATGTAGCTTTGATAAGATCAGTAATGGATTATGGATCTGTAGTATATGGGCAAGCTGCAAAAACAAAAATTAATAAGTTAGAGGTAGTTCAGAATCAAGCTTTAAGGTTGTGTTGTGGAGCCATGAAGACCTCTCCATCTTTGGCAGTGCAAGTGGAAATGAGTGAGATTCCATTCCAGTTAAGACATAAACAAATTATGATGAATTATTGGGTAAGTTTACAGGGACATAAGGCAGAGCATCATCCAGCAATAGGAATTTTGAAGCCTAGCTGGGGGAGTGGAAAAGCTAAAATAGATTATTTTACATGGGCAACAAATAAATGTGCTAAGGAAATGGGGATACAGGAAAAGAGATGTTGTGCTGCTGTGCCCTATCCAGTTACACTTTTTTGGTTGTTTCCATAAAGTAGATCTAGAGGTATATAAAGAAATACAGATTAATAAAGATAATAATTGGGTAGATTTTGTAAATGATAGAATGAATAATATGTATAATTCCTATATTGTTATTTATACAGATGGATCAAAGGAGTTAAACTCAGGTAAGACAGGTTTTGCTTATGCTATTGCTAAATTAAATATATATAAGAAGCAAAGGACATCTGATCCTTTAGCTGTGTATACAGTGGAATTGTTAGCAATTCTGATGGCGTTACAGTGGGTAGAGCAAAATAGGATTGGAAAAGTACTTATATGTTCAGATTCATTGTCATCTTTGATGTCCATTTTAAATTTCTTTTCTGATTTTAAATTTCTTTTCTGAAAGTCATTTAGAAATGATATATGAAATTTATGAAAGTGAAGTGAAGTGAAGTGAGATTTATTTATATAGCACTTTTCAGCAACAAGGCGATCCAAAGCGCTTTACAACAGAAACAAAAACAGAATCCAATACAGAATGAAACACAAAATAGAAAAACACAACAATCATGTATAATCTAAATGAATCATTTATAATCTAAATGAAATATAAGATAATCTAAATAAAATCACAAAACCAGACATATCTAAGCATGAGCTGAGACAGTCAAAATAGTAGCTAAACTAAACAACAATTAGGAATCTAACAATCTAACAATATCTAAAGTATGAGCTAAGATAAACTAAACTAAACTAAATGAACTAAACTCAATGTACAGGAAGGCTAAATAAGCTTGAACATGGCAATGCTAAACTGTGTGTGTGTGTGTGTGTGTTTGTAGAGAACTCCATGAATCACGTCACAGAGGCCATTATATTTGATAATGTGATAGAATGTTTATCAGCCAGCTCTGAACAGATCCACAAATGTCCTTAAGCAGAGGGGGCAGAGCATCTTGTTTACATAGTTACAGGAGAAATTTCCAACGTGTATGCAGCGAAGAATGTCTTCTCAGGGCAAGCTGGCTCTCCTTTGGTCAGCCTTCCCATCGAGAAAATTTGATCAATTGCGTTGAGAGACCAGCTGACCAGATCCATAGTTCAATTTTTTTTTTTGTTTTGAGAATATGCAAAAAGAGAGCAGGGCAGAGAGGCAGAGAGGCAGAGGGGGGGGGGTCAGAAGACAGAGAGACAGAGAGAAAAGAAACACATCCGCCTTCCACCAGAAAAAAAGCAATATGTAGAATTACAAAAGCTCAAGTAAAGATTAGATTTATGTGGATACCTGCTCATAAGGATATAGAGGGGAATGTAATAGCAGATCATTTAGCTAAGATGTCTTTAAAACAGGAACAAATTATGGAAATAGCATATTGTAAATCTGAAATGAAGTCTATTATTAAGAACAAAGTTAAATCTGAATGGCAGCAATTGTGGAAGGGGGGAACTAAAGGTCGACATTTATTTCATATACAAAATAAAGTTGGGAGTATGAAAATGATTGGAGGAAATCAAGTAGTGATGACAAGGTTAAGGATCGGACATACAGGATTAAACAAAACATTACATTTAGAAGGTAAACATCCAACAGGTAGATGTAGTTGTGGAATGGATATAGAGACAGTAGCGCATGTAATTAGTTATTGTGAGAGGTATAGGGTAAGTAGAGAAAAATTAAAACAAGAAATACACAGTGTTGAGACATTAAGAGTGAGTAAGGTATTGGTAAAACATAATAAAATAAATAAAGCAGTTATTACTTTTTTTTTAAAGAAAACGGGATTGTATTGTAGAATTTAGTTTTGATAGGAAATCAAAATATTCTGGCTCACACTCCAGCATGGTATACAAATACATCTAAACGTTAGATGTCACCCGCCAGGAAAACCAAGAAGAGGAAGAAATCATCTGCTGGTGCTGATCCTCAGAATAGGTGTATATATGCTGGGATCTGATAGTTTGCTCACAAGTGGATCTAATTAACCTAATTATGTGGCTTCTAAAAGTAATGGTGAATACGGAAGCCGAGAGCAGACGTGTACCGCATAAACTTTTTTCTGATGGTTTTCTCGAGATCAGGAGTTATTTATGATGTTATCACGAAATAACGATTACGTTTTCTCAGGATCACGAGATCATTGGTGTGTGTTAAACCTGATTTCATTCACCAGCAGGAGAGGACTTGAAATGTAGTCGTGGCGTGCATGTGTAATTCTATGAATAATTCTGTAAATAGGTGATAATGACACCATTGGTCAGATAATTTGCTTTGTGTGTTTCCATGAGCAGAATTGGTTAAAAAAGAGCTCCACATTCCATGTTTGACTCAATAACTCGTGATCTTGAGAAAACCATCAGAAAAAAGTTTATGTGGAACACGCCCGCTCTCGGCTTCCATCAGTTAGAACAAAGGGGGCGAATACATTTGCTTGTACTGCCTTTCAGTTTATATTTTTCATAATTTTTTTTTGTTATGCCCCCCCCCCCCCAGTTTATTTACATTATAATCTGCCATCAAAGGCAAAATGGTGATTATGTTGTTGACAGCATCTGTGCGTGTTCATCTGTCTGTCAGCAAAATATCTCATGAACCACTGGACAGGTTTTTATAAAACCCCAGCAGTAATCGATGGATGAACATCTACAACTGATTAATTTTTGGAGTTATCCTAAATTATGATGGCCGCCACAGCTAATTAAATTTGGCCAAATTCAAAATGGTTTAACTGAACTTTATGGAAATTGAGCAGCGCTTTGATGTGGTAGTAGCTGAGCATCAGTCACAACACACTCTGAGCGCTACACATTCTGCAGCATCTTTGCTTAAAACTTAAGCATGAACTACTGGAGTGAACGCTGTATATCTGTCAGCAAAATATCACGTGAACCCCTGGACAAAATTTAGTGAAACACTCAAAATAATCACTGGATGAACATCTACAACTGATCAACTTTTGGAGTCAATCCAGTTTAAGATAGACGCCACAGCTAATTAACCTTAGAAAAAACTGTCTATAACTGTCATGTTTTACAAATATCGAACTAAAGTTTGGTGTGGTAGTAGCTGAGAGTCATCCACATCACAAGCTGAGTTTGAACACAAGATTGCACATAAGATCATTTCCAATGCTGTACATCCATCTATTCTCATCATAAGACAAGCTTAATTTAAGACTTTGGCGGGTGATATGCATTCCTTCAAACAGTTCTAAGCCTTTAATTAATTTTGAATATGTTCTATAGGTTTATTACTGATTAGACTCCATTGAATCCATTGAAATTCCAGGTTGTAAGGCAACGAAATAGGAGTTTCAGTGGGGTGAATACTTTTGCAGCCCACTGTAAAAACCCCATGTTTGTTATCAGAGGTGGCTGTGGTCATGGGGGATGTTCTGCTGACAATTTGCAACCTTAAGAACTAAGAAGCTAGTTGTTTAGGAAATTAAAAAATAATAAAGACCTAAATAATACTGACTGAGTCGATGGATTTGATTATATTCCTTTACTTGCAGCAAGGAGACAAGCCAGTACAGCAGCACAGAGATGTCTGGAGGGGCTATCGGTCACAGCTCATTTTTAAGCTCAGCTAACATTACGACATCCCTGTTAACCCAGTTATAAAACTGCTGGATGCAGTCAGGAGCAGCTTATCTCCTCTTTAGAATTCATTTAACTTGTGTTTATTTGTATAAGACTGCTGATGAAAATACCAGTAAGACTTTAATACAAAATAAATGTTAACAGTAAATGTTTTTCTTCTTAAATGGGCCATAGTAAATGTGCAACATACTGCATTACTCCTTCACTATTTTGGGTTTGAAGTCGTGTCTAACGGCATCTTTAAGTTCTTCTGCATACTCTGCGTACCGCCCAGTCATCTGCAAGAAATAAAGAGGAACCGTTTGCAGAATAAAACAACACGTCATGTTCTCCCGTGTTCCAAACAACCATGCAGGCGCATCAAGAGCAAACAAACACACAGACAGTTCAAGTTGTGCTGCATAAACACTTTGACAAAAATGGAAAACTTGGTGCTTTTACAGCTCAGTTGTGATGGCAAGAAATCAAACGTTCTTCACTGGAATATAAGCTTTTCATCCCTCCCATATGCTGCCACTGTGTTTATATTCACATATTTATATTTGAGCTTCTTTTTACATCCTGCAGAACTGAAAAGATGACTCAGCATGATGTAATAATAATAATAATAATAATAATAATAATAATGCATTTTATTTGTAGCGCCTTTCAAGACACCCAAGGACACTTTACAATATAAGGGCACAGAAGAATAACAACAAGAATAACAGCAATAGAGGAGTAACAAACAGGAGAAGTTACAGGGAAAAGGCTAGCTTAAACAGATGAGTCTTGAGTTGTGATTTGAAAGTCGAGAGATTGTCAATGTTACGTATATGAACCAATATGATATTTTGGGAGTCAGTTGTGGCCTTGCTTACCTTTCCTGAGAGAATTTCTGCCTGATAATGCATTTCTACTGCAGGTAAGATACTGACTTCTGGCAACTTCACAGAACAGCACTTCAAAAGATTTCACTCATGCCTTTAATGTGGGTTTGTGTCCTAAGCTAAGGACAGTCGGTCCTTAAAAACAGAAATATAATCAGAAAAGTGTAAAAATGTCAGTGAAATTTATTCTGCACAACCTAAAACTTGAAGACAATAAATAAAATAAACAAATTTGTTTCCAAAAAGATCAAAAAGATTTTTTATTATTGTAGTCATCTTGCACAGAAAGCAGCTGGTGGTCATGCTGACAGAAGTTGTGGGATTGTGCTTTTTAAATTGGGATGATTCTAAAGCTCTGTCTAACAAAATACATAAAAACAAACGCATTTATTGCAGAATTCTGTTTTGAGTTTTGTTACAAATCCAATATCTGTCTCATTTTGGCTGCTGTCTTTGATGACAGTATAAAGTCAGCTGCTTTAAAGAGATGGTTCAGATTTTAGCAGGGAGGTTTCTGAACAATGAATAATACTGTAGAGAAGTTTTTCAACAGCCTCAGTTTAGAAAAATAAAAATGAAGCTTGGTTGAACTGACAAGCTCATGGCTAGTCTGACCAAAGTGGATTGTAGATAACCATAGAACTCTGTGTAAATTAAAGGCCTAGTGTTCCTTGAAGGAATGCATATCACCCGCTGCCTTTCAAGCCATCATCTTATGATAAGAAGAGATAGAGTTGGAGCTGTTTTGGAAAAACTTTATAACTGACATTATGCACAGTGTCATGTGATACTGTGAGATCTCACAAGATGTAATAGATTTCAGAGTATGTGTTGAGGATGACTCAGATACTACCACACCATATGTAGCTCAATATCTGTAAAAATAACTCGGGTACAGCCATTTTTGTG
>NC_051430.1:7846024-7856829 GCF_001649575.2 Kryptolebias marmoratus | reverse complement strand
CATGAGGAGAGAGTTTGTGATTCTGAGGAGAGTTGATTCTGTACTGTGACTGGAGCGGAAACCTGACTGAAACGGTTCATACAGACTGTTTTGTGTTAAATGGTGGTGGAGCTGGGAGGCAACTGTTTTCTCCAGAATTTTGGAAATGAAAGGAAGATTGGAAATAGGGCGAAGATTACTGAAATTATTGGGATCTAGACCAGGCTTTTTAAGGATAGGTGTGACGACAGCAGTTTTGAGAACAGTTGGAATAGTTCCAGCAGAGAGAGAGGAGTGGATGATAGCAGAGATGATAGGAAGAAGCGGAAGAAGACAGAATTTTATAAGATCAGTGGGGAAGGGATCTAGAGAACATGAGGTGGGCTTGGCATTTCGAATGAGGTCAGCTATTTCAGAGGGGGGGTGAAAGGTCGAAAAAGGTTGGGTGAAGGTAAAAGATTCTGAAGGGGTAGAAAGAGGAGAGACAAGGGACAATTCTTGATGGATTTTGGTGATTTTATCAGTAAAAAAGAGCATGAGAGAGTTGCAGCTATCTGTTGAGTGAAAGTGAGCTGGGAGAGAGTCACGGGGATGAAAAGAATTCTTCAACAGTGAGAAGAGGATCTTAGTGTTACCGTTGTAGGAGGAAATGAGACCAGAGTAGTAATCGGATTTTGTTAGAGAAATTGATAGCTTATAATGCGATAAGTGAGAATTGTACATGTCCTTATGTATATGGAGACCAGATAGTAGATAGTGATGTGATAGTAGCAAACATTTCACGACTTCAGAGAGGCAAGGGTTCGCTCAGCTTACCTTAAAAGTCCATTTATCGCTGACTTGTCTGTTCAGGTTCAGGTCCATTTCTACCACCAGCAGCCCGTCGCGGGTCCTGGACATCCCGGGGGTCCGGCTGCCGTCAGGGGCAGCCACGTAGCTGGAGCCGTAGAAGTGGCCAAAGTCGTGGTGAGCTGCAAAACCGGGAGGGCCGATTCAAAGCGGGGCTACAAACTGTGTGACACATCTGATATGAAGGGTCAGAACATGTCTGAAGACATTTTAAAGGATGTCGCTGCGGCTACTTCTCAGACGTTCATTGTAAATAAAGTTTCTTCAACGAAGCCTAATAAAAGTTTGGGACTTGCTTTTGTAATAAGTTGACAAAATGGCTGCATTTTGATATTTAAACTGTATAAGAAAAGAACCAAGATCAACAGAGACGTTAAAGCTGCTGCCAGTGGCTCATTAGAGTCACCATGGTAACCACGCGCCTGTGTCTGTTACTCCCTGACGGCACTTTCAATAAAGGCAGGCAGACAGAAAAGCAGAGCAGAAAGTAAATTCAGACAAATTGTGAAAACTTTAAGTCGTATGGAAAAAAAATTCTTGTGTTTTATTTAGATGTGATGAGGTGAAAAGACCCGTCGCTGCCAGTTTTCAAGAGTAAATTCTGAGCTCAGATTTAATGGAAGTCAGTGAGAGTTTGGATGTGTGCATTCTGGGCTTTGGGGAGATTTGAGAGGAAATCGTAAGTTCTGCAGCATCGAGAGACACACTGGGTGTAGGAAGACAAAAATGCCAACATCTGAAAGGACGAACTGTACAAGTAGTAGAAAGACTATGGGGAATTTTTGGAACGTTCAGACAGCTCAGAAGTGACAACACATTAAATCCTACATGGGTTTTCTCATTTGTTTCACCAAAATCCCCTTGTTGTATATGGGGAACCTTTTCAGTTTAGGCTCCACTACAGCGGCTCAGTGGACGGTGCAGCGGTCCTGTAATCCTGAGGCTGCAGGTTTGAGCCCAGGAGGCAGGAAGGGCTTCCGGCGTAAAACAATTGACAAATTGTTTGTGCGAGTTTGCTCGCTGTGGCGACCGCTGAAGAAGGGAGCAGGCAAAAGAACAAGATTTGATGTACTGCTACTAAAAGTCAGAATCCTACTACCATGAGTAGCCACAAATTAAAAATTGTAACAAAAAAGAACAGAAAAAAAAACGAGTGTTTCAGTTGATATCCTCTGGCACCTCCAATAAGTTACAGCTTGCTGTTTTTTGTTGATAGATTACAAGTTTTAGTGAAGTATAAGAAATAAACTCTTCACCTTCACTTTATTCTGCTTTAACTGCACCAGCATGACGAAATAAAGAACACAATTCTGAATTCACAGGGGAGGAGAAATCCTTACCTTTTTTGCCATCACCTGATGTGAATTCACTTTTGAAGTGCTCCTGTTAAAAACACATCGTTTGTACATGATTTCCACGTTTTCTCATTCACCAACAACGTGTCTGTATGGCTGCAGAGGACTTACTGTCCCGACGCGGTTGATGGCACATGTAAAGCAGTGGTTAGCTATTGCTGCATTCCTGGCCTCGATGGGCCACATGGGTTCACTGTGCAGAACAGAGAGCAAAGTTTAAGTACACATACGGCTGCACGCAGCACGCTGAACTTCACTGGTGGAGAACAAATAAAGAATCGTGTCTCTTTTCCAAACAGTACTGCGTCAAAGATGTATGTTTCTCTGTATATACGTATGCATGTAGGTTTCTTAGTTCAGGGGTAGTCAAAATAAAATCTGAAAAGCAACATGTTTTTCAAAAGAACTCCTTATAAGGTTTGACCACAAAACACCTGCTGATTCATCTACAGTCATCTAGAAAGAAGTCCAGAGGAAATTTAAGGTTATTTAAAGGCCTGTCTTTTCTAACTGAATGCATATCACCTGCCCGCTTTTCATTTGTACAACTAAGATTGTCTTAAATTGAGAAGTGACAACATTTTTGGTCAAACCTTGAAAATAACATTATCTTGCTTATACAGCGGGGTCTTGTGCTCAGGGTATGTGCTGTGAAAGACTCTCAGCTACTACCACATCAGGTTTCAGATCAATATCTATAAAACTGTCTGAATTGTAGCCTTTTTTTTGTTAGCTAATCCTAATAAGCTGTGGTGGCCATCCTGAATTGGGTTGAGTCTTGTAGTTGTGCGTTCAGTAATTAATTCCTGTGGTTCATGAGATAGTTTTCTAACAAACAAAAGAACACAAATAGACTAACACTAAGAGACAATTACCAGATAATTAATGTTTAGCAAGGAAGTGTGTTAGTTATTGGGCTTGTGTTGGAGTGTGTGAGGGAGGAGACATGTTATAGATGAATTAAAATAAATGCCTGCTATTGATACCCTTCATAAAGATTAATAATAATGAAAAGACGATGGCTCAAACTAAGCCTGATGGGAACTACACAGTGCTTGTAAGATGACAGAACTGGTTTCTCTTCCATAGAAGAAAAAATGAACTGTCTTTCATGGCTCTAAAATATGTTTAAGAAGCTTTTATACTATTTTTAGAAGTTTCCTCTAATGTTCTCCAAACCATTAAAAAAAACACTTTAAATATTGAATTTTTTTAAAATCTTTTTTCCTAAACCTGATGTAAATCAAGGGATCTGTTCCTAGTTATTCCCAAGAGCAGCAGTTTAAGCAGGGACGTCCAAACTTTAGCTTGTGAGTCAGTTTTCACCTGAGAGCGCCAACAGTGGCGGAGGGGTTGAAGATGATCTCAGCTCCATTCATGCTGAACATGAACCAGTTGAGGGGATGGTGACGTCCAAAGCAGATATTTACTGCAATCTTCCCAAACTGCGTCTGGAACACTGTGTGGCCTGTGTCGCCCTCCATATAATACGTGGACTGAGTGAAAGGAACAAAACATGGCCTTTTTTTTTTTTTCTTTAAAGTGTTGCGCTCTGGACAGCTGCGGCGAAGCTTGCCGTCTGCTAACCTCATTAAAGTCTCCGACCCTGGGAATGTGGTTCTTCCTGCTCTTTCCCAGCACATTTCCAGAGTTGGAGATCACCACCGCCGTGTTCCACAGAGTGCTGTGCAGCTCCTCTCGCTCCAGTATCGGGGAGACGACTACCATGTTGTATTTTCTGGCAAGCTAATTGCAGGAGCAGAAAACAATTAAAAGGCCTAGCATTCATTAAAGGAATGCATATCACCTGCCGCTTTTTGTGCCAGAGTTAAGATCATCTTATGATGAAAAACGACAGATTTACTGTGTAACTGCTTTGAGCAAACCTTGACTGAAATTTGACTGAGTTATAATCATTTTTGTGTTGGCTAAGGTTGATTAGCTGCGGTGACAATCTTGACTTGGGTTGATTCCAAAAGTTAATCAGTTGGAGATGTTCATCCAATGATTTCTTTCTGAGCGCTTCGTAAAAATCAGTGCAGTGGTTCATGAGATATTTTGCTAACAGATAAATGGTGTTGACACCAATAGCCAATGGCAAGTTTAAAAAAAAGAGCTTATGCAATCAATTAGCCCTCAAACTATGTGTTGGGGATCAGTCTCAGCTACTAAAGAACCAAATTTTAGCTCATTGTCTGTAAAATACACAGAGTTGTAGACATTTTGGTGTTTTCTAAGGTTGGCTAGCTGTGGCAGCCATCTTTGGCAGCGAGCAATAATCAGGCCTGTCTTCTGCTGTACATCCTATTACCTATGCTGTAACATATCTGTGTATTCTCACCTCTTGGCAGAATCGTGTGGTGTTTCCTTCCTCGGCAGACTCTGCGAACTCTGTCCACGGCTGTTTCTCTCGGGTGCAGAAAGCAAAGGGCATGGCTGCCAACGCAAACACCTACGTGTGACTCTTCTGCAACCTTACCTCCGAAGTTTGAGAAGCGTGTAAATATATAAGCACTCACTCCAGGACTCCTGAAAGCAGATGATGTTCACGCCACACATGGCTGCCACCTCAACGATTTCACCAATACGACTGTGCATGGCGCTGACCTGTGAGAGAAGGGAGGTGATCTGACACGCAGGACTTGGAACCCAGTGTTTTCACAATTGTACCTTTAGTCACGATAAGAAAGAATGTTTTGTCTAGCAGATTTCCCCAACCATCCTGGCTGTTTCTACCTCACAGTAACTGTATGCTCACAGGTTTTTGGTGCATGTGGTAGTTGGGTAAGTAACCTGTTCAAGTCCTGACCTGGTCCAGGATTGGGGCGTCAGTTGGCAAAACGATGCGGTGCTGCACGAGTCCCACCCGGACTCTTCTGGGCGGCCTGAGTTGCTCCTGCTCAGCGTCAAACTTGTATCCTTTAAGCTCAAAGTCACGCTCGGAAGCAGCTTCGATGGCGGTGGCCGGGAGCTCCAACTTCCTGTAAGAGAGCAGCTCCTTCAGCAGTGTTTTAACGTTGGTTTGACACAACTGCCAATCTGCTGTCTAAAAGTGGACACTTTGGATTAAATTGTCACTTCTTTGATTTTTTAACAAAACATGAACAATCAAAATAATTACCATACAGGGAAGCACAGTGGTGGCAGCACAATGATGTGTGTCTGCGCTGCTCAGTGCATGAATGGAGCCGAATAGAGGAAGCTCTGTGAAGGAACTCTTCAGCAGAGTGAAGCTTGTGGAACATTTTACATCTGAGCATGAATGAATGCGCTTTCCTGAAAATGTAAATCCTGCTCAGAACATCAGGAAAAACTTTAGGATAGAAGGTCACAAACACTTCTTGCTCAGTTTGATACAGTTTGAAGAATAAACTGCATAAATGCAGCAGAACAAATTAGCTTTTTATCCAGAAATAGTCAAAGGGGTAACTTTTACAAGAGAATCAAATGTTGAGTGTGAGCCGACACAGCTGAGCCTAATCTGGGCTGCTGTTGGACAAAATGGATTCCATCGTGTGTTGCGAGAGGCAGAGTGTCCCAGTCACGTTTTGGCTCATGTCTGGTTGATATGTGGCTGAGTTTATGGCAGCATTCTCACTGTTAGTAGACGTCTAGCTGCTCATTTCCATCCTCAGTCCACAGAGAGCTCACAGAGCATCAAAAGGATCTCATCAGTCAGGAGAAAGGTACAAAAATGTCCGCAGTATTAGGAACACAAATGAAACACAGTGATGGCAGTCATCAAGAAGTGGAGAAAATATGGAATTAAAGCAAACTGGATATTCCTTTAAATGAAAGGATGAGAGAAACTGATCAGGGAGGCTGTCAAAAGGCCCACAGCAACACTGAAGGAGTTCCTGTGAAGTACTGGTTGTTTTCTACGTGTAACAATAATCTCCTGTGTTCTCCAAATGGCTGGACTCTGAGGTAGGAAAGTATTTTCTTACAAACAAAAAGATCCGGGCCTGGATAAATATTGCACAGAGTGAAGGCTCGCCGTAATTTCAACTTGGCAGACTCACCCAGCTGTCCAGCATCACTCATCGCAGATCTTCGCTCGCAGCTGCCAATTAACATCCAGATTCAGAATATAAGGCTCCCCGTCCACGGCTCCTCCTGCTCGCCAGCAAGTTTTGTCCCGTCACCTCCCCATCTCCACCCTCACTTTCTCAAGCTCCTCTGGACTCCCCTTTCTTTTGCCACCACCAGCTCCAGGTC
Source organism: Kryptolebias marmoratus (assembly GCF_001649575.2). NCBI lineage: Eukaryota > Metazoa > Chordata > Actinopteri > Cyprinodontiformes > Rivulidae > Kryptolebias > Kryptolebias marmoratus. The sequence goes on along the minus strand of NC_051430.1, from coordinate 7,850,428 downwards.
CCGGGGGAAGACTACCCTAATCTCTCACTCTACATCGATCATTGAAGCTCACAGTGGTTCTCTGCAAACTCGTCTTCTGCCAAAGACCTCTAGCCAATAAAACACTCTAATTGTCTTTATCTCTCCGTGTGAGTCTCTCCAGGTTGAAATAAATCAAGTCTCCCAAAAGCCAGTGGTCTGATGAACCCAGCGATGAACCTCTTGGCCACAATTTTAAAAGGTCTGTTTGGTTCAGGAACAAGAGTGTAGATCACAAAAAGCAAACATCATACCCACAGTGAGGCATGGGGTGGTGGCATCATGGTGTGGGGTTGCTTTTCTTCAGCTGGAGCTGGACTTTTACTCAAGATTTCAGGGTGTGTGCACATTTATGCAACTAGCTTCTTAGATTTTTCTTCTTTTTCTTTGAGATTTTGCCACACCACAGTATGTTTTTTTCATGTTGGACTATGCAGGACATACAGTCTGTCACAGTAAAGGTGAAAAAAGGTTTTTAAATTCTTATTTGACTTTTTTACATCACAAAAAGTTGACATTTTAACAGGGTTGTGCAGACCGTTTAGATCCACTGTATACAGCAGGGGTGTCTAATCCTGGTCCTGGAGGGCCACCATCCTGCATGTTTTACTTGTTTCTCTGCTTCAACACACCTGATTTGAATCAATGGGTGATTAACAGGCTTCTGTGGAACATGGGGTGTTGTAGCAGGGAAACATGTAAAACATGCAGGATAGTGGCCCTCCAGGACCAGGGTTGCCCACCCCTGGTGTATACAGTATACTGTAACACAAAAGACAAGCTGGAGTTTGATTTGCTCTGAAACATTTATCATGTTATCATGAAAGACACTAATTTAATAAAATCTTGGAAATCCCTTTTGTCCTTTGATGCTAAATTTATATAAGTACAATTTTAAAATTACAGCACAGGTGCATTAAATACATATGAGCAGTAACAGAACCACTGCTTGCACTGAAAGCACATTTCACTTTTAGGTTTTCAACAAGTTACCCAAAAAATGAAAACAGTTTCACAATAATATTCTAAGTAGTTAATAAAACTTTAACAGAATATGCATGCGTACAGTTTAAATGCTTTCTGACTTCACTGTTTAACATGTGAATCCTGTTTGGATCCAGTTTTCAGTTTTGAACTATTTTCCCTGAACAGCTGAAAGGTTGTGTCTTTGTCTCGGCAGCTCCGAAGGAACTAATCAAAGTTCACTCTGTAGAAGAATAATTGACCAGAGCCAAACGGAAAAAGAAAAAAACAAACACATGTAGCGAGGATTTGTGAGTGTATCACTGCACCTAAATGATCACAAGAGAGTTTTAACTTACAGTGTTTCCTTCCCAAATAGGATCTTCTTCACCTGGGCCAGCTCAGCCTCCGGGAGGTGAGACTCCAGGGATTTCTCCAGAGACTCAAACTCACACGAGGACATTTTTGCAGCTTTTGGAGCTCCCAGCAGCAAGAGACGAGTCTAAATTCTCCTTCTGCACGTGGCTGTGCACATGTGTTGTCTGTTTCACTTGTTATATAAGACCAGCGCTTTCTAGAGAGAAGATTTACTGAGGCTGACCTTTATACAGAATATCTCCCCACCCCGTGGCAGCTGCGCACTGAGCTGTTCCTTAACTCAAACAATGAGGGGCATGTTCAAGCAGATCAGCATGCAGTACCTTGCAAACTGTTTTAAATAGCTTTTAAAACAATATAAAACTGAAAAGTGGAGCAGGCTATAGCAGATAAGCAAAAAGCCTAACACTGATCTGCTACTACTGACAGGAACGCAGGGTAACTAGTCCAAGAGCGAGACCAAAACCAGACACAGAGACAACAGCTGAAGGTAAGTGCAATTTATTTACAGGTGTACAAGGTATGTACAGTGCGATAGGTTCGTGGAGCGATCTGTGAAGTAAGAGGAACAGGGTGAGTCTCGGGTACCAATCCTAATATCAGCCCAGCACTGCAAGATGGCTTCTAAATGTTATCTTGTCCTTACAGATCCAGGAGGTGTCCAGCAGCGTGGAGGAGAAGAAGGAGATGTTAGGTGATCCAGAGGTCGACAAGCCAGTATCCTGTCCAGGTGAGTATCCAGAGGTCCAAGGTAGGTATCCGTAATAGTCGTAGTCTCGTAGCGTGGCGAAGAACCTGAAGTCAAGGTGCACAAAGAACGTAATCAGTAACTTAATCACAATAGGTTAGAAACTGTGGCTGAGAATCTAACCCAGGAGGTTCGATGCTCCAGCGAAGGTCTGGTCTCAGCTGAAGGCTTAAGTAGTAGCAGTCCTCAGTAGCTGGATCTGGATCACCTGTGAAAAGAAGGGCAGGAGGAGCCGCCCCAAGGCGGGGCTAAAACTCCAGATCCCTACAGCTACTCTGAGAAAATATGATGATTTGAGTGGTAGAGTGGCCTGGGTGTGCTTTTTTGGTCTCTTTTTAAAGGTGTGAACACCTCTTGATGTGATGTCTCTGACAACCACGGGAAGAAGGCTACTTCAGAGTGGACAGTAGTGAGAGCTCCTGTCCAGGAGGCACTTTATGGAAGACTTGGGGAGTGCCAACGCGTTGTTGTGAGTTGACCTGCGGGTGGTACGACCTGACGCATGACCCTGAGGGAGCCATGCAACTGGACGTGTACATCTTGTAGACAAGAGTTGTTGCAGCACCCAGTCAGCAATGGACCAATTTAACAATGTCGTAATACCCCTGGGCAGAGTCCTCGTCCACATTGATGACCTATAAGACTTTTTCTGGATGTTCTTCAACTGCCTAAGAGTGATCTGTGAAGCATTCTTTCAGGCAAAGCAATGTTGTTCTCCATAACACTCCTGACCTGGGCTTTGTAGATGCTGGCTCTGTCCCTATGGCCAAGTCACTATCAAAACATGGACCTAGAATTTCCATCTTCTCACTGAGATTGATTTTTGTGTTACCTGATAGGAGATCAGGTTCACATGGTATCCTCATTATGGATAGAATTGTCACTTTGCACTTACTGGGTTTTAAGGTGATCTTCCTTGCATCAGCTGACTTCTTGATGTTTTCTAGGTCTTTTTTTTTTAGCTTGCTGCCACCACAGATCTGGTTGATGAAGTTATGGATGCTCAGATGGTGGAATTGTCAGCATAGAAATATATGCTGTTTTCATATTGTTCCACAACATCAATTATAAAGATGGAAAATAAGTGGCCAAGAATGGATCCCTGGGGTACTGATATGTTGACTGGACACGGTGATGATGACTGACCAGAAAGAATAGCCTTGGTGTCTCACCCATGAAGGTAGTTCTTTAACCATGTGTGTAACAGTCCAGTTATCTTCTTTGATGTAAGCTTTGTACAAAGGCTATTGTGACAACCTGGTCGAAAGCACCCTTTATACTAAGGACCACAATACACACTTCATCATCTTTATTCTGTTAAAATGTCTGTTGTGCTGCAGTTCGGTCTGAATTCACATTGTTTGTTGGAAATAAGGTCAGTGCAAAGAAGATAAGTTTGTAGTTGTTCATGGTTAGTAGAGAAGGGACAGTACTTGGTAGAGTCTAACCTTGAGTCTCTTTTATGAAAAGGAATCACTCTGACAGTTTGCCATTATTCCAAGAACAATCAATATGGTTTTAGAGCAAATAAATCTACATCAATGGCTCTAATGGACTTAATAGAACAAATAACAACTGCTGTTGATCAAAAACAGTGCTGTGTCAGTATTTATGTGGATTTAAAGAAGGCATTCGACACCATTGATCACAATATTCTCCTTGAAAAATTGAATAAATATGGCATAAGAGGCCCAGTACTACAGTGGGTATCAAGTTATTTATCAAACAGGAAACAGTTTGTCCAAATAAATGATATAAGATCTGAACTCTGTGGTATCACATGTGGGGTTCCTCAGGGTTCTGTTCTTGGACCAAAGTTATTTATTTTATATGTGAATGACTTGGTGAATGTGTCGGGGTTGCTTAAATGTGTTTTATTTGCTGATGACACTACATTTATTTGTTTGGGTGAAGACATAGAACAGATGTTGGAGATGATGCAGACGGAATTTGTAAAAATACAAACTTGGTTTAAAGTTAATAAATTATCGTTAAATATAGATAAAACTAATTATATGATATTCAGTAATAAAAAGAGAACTGTCAATGGTACGTTTAAAGTTGAAATCTGTAGAGTCAGTGAGGTGAAGTTTCTGGGTGTCATCATTGATGAAAAGTTAACATGGAGAGCTCATATAGATTATTTAAGAACAAAAATATCAAGATCTATTGCAGTACTACATAAAGTAAAGGACATATTTAATGATAAAGCACTATTTATATTATATAATGCAATAATTGTTCCACACTTGATTTATTGTATAGAAGTCTGGGGGAATGCATGTAAAACTATTACT
>NC_051430.1:7827404-7845592 GCF_001649575.2 Kryptolebias marmoratus | reverse complement strand
TTTTTTTTGTATGTGAATGTTTTGTTTTTAAAATGAAAATGAATAAACTGAATAAAAAAATAAAAAAAAAAGAACATGCAGCAAGAGAATAACAACTAAAAAATATGACTGAGGGGACTGGCCAGTTCAGCAGCAGTTTGAGGATCCTTGCTGAGATTTCATCAAGTCCCGATGCCTTTCCTGGATCCAGGCTGAACAGGATATTCCTGATATGTTTACTGGTCCGTCTACCTTCCAACCCTCACGAGATATGGACATTACCAAAGGAACAGTGTGCTGAATACAAGCGGCTGAAATTAGCTTCCACCGTAGGGTGGCTGGGCTCAGCTTCTGAGCAAGGTGAGGAGCTCCATCATCCAGGGGTAGCTCGGAGTAGAGCCGCTGCTTCTCCACATCACAAGGAGTGAGCTGAGGTGGTTCAGACAGCTGATGAGGATGCCTCCTAGGCACCTCCCTCTGGAGGGTTTCTAGACACATTCCACTGCAAGCAAACCTCGGGCCAGACCCAGAACTTTCTAAAGTGATTATCCCCCAGGAGGAGCTGAGTGTCACTGGGGAGAGGGATGTCTGGGTTTAACTCCCTAAACCTGTTGCACTTGACCACAGACGGATGGATGGATGGATGGATGGATGGATGGATGGATGGATGGATGGATGGATGGATGGATGGATGGATGGATGGATGGATGGATGGATGGATGGATGGATGGATGGATGGATGGATGGATGGATGGATGGATGGATGACAAAAATATAAAGAAACAAACATATCTGAAAATATTTTGAATACAAAAAAACTAAAGAAAAACTAAACTTGTCTGTAAAAAAAACCCAACAAAAACAAAAAAACTGAACCGTGATATTTATGTTACTAAACTCTAAAGCATTTGGACAGTATAGATGTTGTTCATAAATGATACAATTAATTTTTATTTGACACCATTAACTGTGTTTTGTCTCATAAACTTTATTGTAAAAATGCACAAAATATGGTTTCTTGACAATTAAAACTTTGATTTCACAAAAAAGAAAGTAAATGTTAGAATATTAACATGTTGTTTATACCATCCCAAATTTGTCAAATTTCTATCATTACAGTATATTTATTATTATAAACTGGTGTTTTAAAAATGTATCCGTTCATTTTTACTTTCATCTCAGCACATTTCATCAGTAGCTATTTTCAGACTCAGATTTTCTTTCTTGTATAGTACTTTCAAAGGGAAGATTTAAATTATACCTCCGTGAGTTCATTGGATCAACATTTTGAAGGTTTTTCAGCAGGAGCTGATCTCATTCTGACTTTCTAAGCTTATTGAAAACCTTACAGAGACTGAAACGTTAAGAACATTGTGCAACTATGAGAAAAAAAAGGCATCATTCATTTTAATCAATACATATGTATGGTTTTATTTATGAAGGTCTCTGTTTTCTCACACGTGTCTGTTGTGGAGATTAACAGAAAACACTTCTCAATTCACATGTCAAAATAGATTAGTAATGTTGCGTATATAGAAAGTAATCTACTCATTTATAAAGACATCAATAGCTTCGGTTCAGAACACTAATGTCTATTAAATAAAAACAATCAGAAACTAATTCTCTAGTTCTTGTTAAATGAGGTGTTTTTGCTCCTTTGTGTCCGTCCTCTTCTGACTTTTCTCTCTGGCTCTTTGTTGAGATTGGACACTTTATTCAACAGTTCTGCAACAAACCACATGTTCTATGAACTGGATTGTATCCTCGATAAAATAAAACTGTAGCAGATGTGTTTTAAGCAGCAGAGGGCCTCAGTGAGACATTCAGCTCCAGGAAAGATTGTTGGCTTTTGTTACCTGTTAACTCAGGCTGACTCTGGTTGTTGTTTAGGAGAGAAATGTATTTCCGACCTCCAGATTCATCATCTCCTGTGGCAAAAATGAAGTCATGAATACAAGATTTAAACTGCAACCGTTTCACATCAAAACTAGCATCAAGGAACACACTATTTTATGTTTAATACTTAGAAAAAAATCCCTATTTTGCTTTTGTCCTTATTCTGTGTATTTTATTTTGGACTCTAACATGTGGCCTTGTGAGCTTGATTCAGATTTGAAATAGTTTTCCAGGTCTGAGCAGTTGCTCTGATGAGTGGAGCAGACAGACTCACGGCAGACACGTAGGAGAACGTAGTGCCGTCTGTCCGCCAGCACGCTGCTGGCTGCATCCATGCTGTGCTGCTTCAGATCTAGGTTCATCACCTGACCTCTGCTGTCCATCAGGTCCACACAATCTGCAGCAAGAACAGGCGTTCGTGTTTGTTTTTTAACACTGAGGCTGAAAACAGTCCAGATGAGAGAAGGGACTTGTTCCACCAGGCAGTAAAACGGATCAAAATCAAAAATGCTGTCGAGGAAAGGGATTTGGATTTTTTATGTATTTTAACAGTAGCAATAAGACATTTACATCCACTCATCATACATTGTTAGGGCTTTTAATGACTTATTTACACCTTTCTTTGCTGGGTGGAATGATTATCCAACATACAACTTCAATGATTTTTTTTTAAAAAACAAGTATAGGATGCACAAGTTTGAATTTTCTCTAATCCACACAGGGTCCAAATTGTAAACACAGGGCTATCCACACTGGGTTAAACTTAGGCTCAAATATACACATTCACCCCCTCTAATATGTGGTAATTATCTCTCAGCATGCTGCACCTTAACCACATGCTTCTATCAACAAGCTTTTGGTATAGTTTTGGCTGAATATTTGACCGCTCTTCTTGGCACAACTGATAGAATTCATTTAACTTGGGTGGTTTCCTGGTACAGACACAAATTTTCAACAAGGTTGAGGGGCTTTTAAAAGACTCTTCCAGAAGCTTAATGTTAGCCTAATTTTTCCAATCAGTAACCAGTTCTGATGGGTTTGAGATGTGTTGGAACACCCAAATGTGTCAAAGTTTCAGTCAGTTAGCTGTTGATTTAAGCTGAGGAAGAACTAGGCAGTACTCCTCCTCCTTCATTATTCCATCCACTTTATGCACTGCACCAGTACCACAGAATGATGCTACCACACCGTGCTTGACACCTGATGCAGTGTTCGTAGGTTTGAAAGCCTTATCATGATGAAGGAAAATTCTCTTCACCAGTGTCACCTGTGAAGCTTCCAATTTTTGAGTCTTGGTGGTTCCTGAACATCTGCTCCTTAGAGCTCCTTAGAGTTGTCCATGAGTTTCTTGGACTTTGTTCTGAGCATTGGTATGAGAGCTGTGAAACAAATACTGTTTGTGGTGACAAAGAGGAACTACCAGTTGCAGCCATTCCTGATCACTAACAAGACGTTAATAGGCAATGTCAAGTTAAAAGTCATTCAAGAACCTTCAGCACCACTTGTCAGAACATTTATGTGAACACATTTGAGTCTGTCTGCAAAATTTTCCTGTGTGGGTTTGAAGAAATCCACAATGAGTTTAATTTTGTGCACCCAGTTTTTGTTTTTTAAAAATGTTTAGAGTTGGATGTTGTATAATTAGTTCACTCTGGGAAAGAAATAAACCATTAAAGGACTCAAAATTAATATAACATCCATGTTGGATGAATGTAAAACTCTGACCACAACTACATAAAACTCTACACATCAGAAGGTGGTCTATAACCATAAAGACCTTGTAAACACTAGTGAAAATTCCTTTTAGTCCTGAGTGATAGGAGATCAGTACCTTTAAAATCCAGACCACACTGTTCCTTTAAATGATGGATGAAGTTTATCAGCTTGCAGTTGAGGTTGAATATTTCCATCCTGCCATCTGCTAAAAACATTTTTTTCATGAAAGAAATGCAGAACAAAATGTGCATATTTTATCCAGGAACTTGACTGACCTCCAAACAGGATAGTAGCGAACATGTTGTGCCGCTGACCGCTGAGAGGCTCCTGCTGCTACCAACAACTGAACGCATCTTTATACTCCAAAGAGCCCAGGGCTCCTGGTCCAAGTTAGAAACGAACACAAAGAGCAACAGTAAAAGTTCAGTGCAGCGGTATAAAGTTTTTTTTGTTAACGAGCTGAGCTCTGGAGGTGGATGTGTGAGCCGACTCGTATAAATTCTCACTCAAACACACACTTCTCTTCACAGAGCCGAAGTCTTGTAAATGGGGAAACAAAGACTTGTCGATGCTCGTATCCATGGAGACTCTGCACAGACAGGCCGACTCTCTGCACCTCAGAGCCACACTCTCTGTAGTTTTTTCTTGCACTTACTGGAATAAACAAAGCAAACAGCCATTTTCACAACTAGTGCTGCAGCTACTGCGGTGGAGAAAGCTGAATTCTGGTTGCAATGCTCAAAGATGTTAACCCTCTTTTTCTTTCCTTGCTGTATGTATCAGTCCACTGGGAGTTAAGCAAACTGATTTAAAAGTGCTGATTTGACTGATACATTTGCAGCCTCAGTACCATCTATCACTATAAACACAATATGTTCAGGATATAATGTTTCAATACTAACACAAATGCTGTTCGGTTGAGAAAACGGGGACAAACTAAACAAACGGTGTAGCTAATGTACCGTTCTTTCACACTAGTATGTCATTTTTGAGAAAAAGTTGGGGGTTTTGTAAGCCTGAAAGGCGGTAAACCACCATGAAACCTTCAAGGGGGTGAATACTTTTCATAGGCACTATAGCAGCTGCACAAGGTGGATCTACAAAGTCTCGAAAGGAATGTTACACTCAAGTTTTCTGCTATTTATTTATTCTTGTTTTTCTTTACAATAAAAGCATATTTTGCATCTTCAAAGTGGTAACTTTTTGTGTACAGTAACAAACAGAAATCCAACATACTTTCTTAAACAATCCAGGTTGTAAGGGCACAAAACAGAGTTACAAAGTGACAAGGGTGGCAATACTTTTGCAACCTGTAAATAGGTTGCAAAAAAGCTTGTCTCCTCTGACATAATAAAATCAAATATTTCTTCCTGCTTTCACCTCTGCTTACTCCTAATAAATGCTTCACATTTTCCAGCTTGTAACTAATGTTGTTTTACCTGTGGATTTATGAATCCAGCAGGTTTATTTTTCTTTTTTTTTTTTGCTGAAATCTGCTTCCTCCTTCTATTAACAATGAGGACAATGAAACTGAGAACAAACATTAAGTTTATCAGGTTGTGGATTAACAATAGGTGTGGTATCGACAGGCAAGAAATCAATCTTTGAAGCAACTCTTTAAACCACACAGGTCAGCTGCAGACCACCAGGAAATCTTAAAAACTAAAACTAAATAAACGCCAGAGAAGCATTCATAACCAAGTTGTCTGAGTCCTGGAACCTGAGCTCACAGGGGAGCAGTGATAAAAGCTGAGAAACTAAAGAACTCCAAAGAACTTTGGAAGAACTAACAAACTGTTTCCCAGCATAAGACAGAAAGATGTCTGACTCAGTTCCTCGAGCTCCCAAATCTGACATAAAACATGCCCCTGCTTAAAAGGCCAGTGGAAAGCCTTGAAGCTTTACTGAATAATGTCTGGGATCATTCTGCAGTCAAAGTAGAGGAAAGTACAATTTAAAAATGGTTTAAAGGCTTATTTAAAGACGAGACTTTCTGAGAACCTGGTTGTGAGGACAGACAGTAAAAGCTGTTCTTGAACAAATTCATCAGAAAAACTAACAGATGATCAGATTTATACAAGACTGAGATCTAACCAGTCACAAACCTTTTTAAATTACTTCCACTATTCATCAAGCCATGATAACATTGCACAAATTTACCAAAACATTAAAGCCCAGTGTCACGTTGAGAAAACAGAAGTATTCTTTCCCACTATGGGTTTGATTCACCAAACTTCAAAACATTGAAAACATGTAAAGTGGTTACCAACACAAACGAGTGTGAACTGACCCCAATACCAAAGCTAGAAACAGAACAGGAAACTCTAGGGCGCAAAAGGAAAGTGAAAGTTTCAGGTAGAAAAATATGTGAACCACAACAAAAGTCAGATATCACAAAGTGAAAAGAGCATGACATTAAAAAAAAACGTTTCTTTTTGTTGCAACGACACTAAGTACAGTTAACTTGTGGATAAAGGCATTAAAACAACAACAAGACACAAAGGAATTGCTCCATCATTTTTCCTTCATTTTTCATTTTGATAAAAATGGTCTTGTTGCACCCACCAACCCCCTGTTACAGGTGAAGCTGTGGTGGGTCAAGGAGTTTGAACTACGTACGTAAAGATGATCTCACTGGGCTGCAACTAGTTTGTGAACAATATTCATAAGGGAGTCTCCAGAAAGTCTTGTCACGTTCGCGGGGTTCTCAACTTCCTTGGGTGAGTTGCAGAGGCGCAAGTTCTACTCACTTGAGTTTTGAACATGTTCGAAAAATTTGTGTGACAACCTCTCTCTCGAAATAGCCACAGAGTCGTCGCTAGTGTGTTCAAGAGCAATAGAGCTGTATTTTGACACCTGCACTGGAGTTCTGAGGCAAATGTCCGGATCATAAAAAAATAAAATTAAAAAAATTAAAAAAAACACATTCATGATAAGTGTTTCTTTTTGAAACAAGTGTTTCTTTTTGAAACACTGGTCCAAATCTGCCTGTCCTCGTTTCCAAAGGGTTTTCCTGCAGACTGAATCATAAATGTGGGGATGGGTCCTAAGATGGGTACAAAACAAGCCAAGGCACGAACGAAGCAGACAGCAAAACAATGCGCACGGCCAAAAATACAGTTTTGCAAGACATGCACGCAAAAATAGGCTGATTTTTTTTAAAGTGGCTGTTCAAACGCAGCCACACAGCTTGCTGGTCACTTGGTCGCAAACACTTATAGTTCAGTAAAACCGAAACGTAAAATTTACAGATTTTCATGTGATTTTTACTCACCAACCAGTAACCAACAGCCGTAACCCAGTGAGATACCACCTTTGTGACCCCTAACAATCTGAATGTATGCATTCAAATGTTTTTTCTGCTGAAATCAATGTGTAAAACCTGTGATGAGTCTAAACAGATGTGTCAGCTGCCTAATCGTATTAAACCATCCTGCCACGTTACACAGCAGTGTGGACCAAGAGCAGTGCTTATAAACTCTTACTCTGGATTCAATTAAAAACAGTCTCAGTATTTTAAACCCTGCAGGCAGTTTCTCTCTTGTAGAAAGTAGATTTATTTTATCCCAGTGACATTTATTGTCTGGTATCTCCTCTCCAATCCTGAGCTGACATTTAATCACAGTGCTGCTGAATTAATGACAGATGCCGCCTTCCTCATGTGTCAGGACACCCTTTCCAGCTCACATAAGCAATTCTTCCTGTTCTGCTTGCTGAACAGTGGCGAGACCTGATCCGAGTCAAGGTTCTCTTTGTCCTTTTCCTCCAGGACCTCTGCTCCTGTGCTGTCGCGCTCCTGCTCCTCAGTGTGTAGATGTTGGGTCAGAGGGATTTCAGTCTTTCTGAGAGCTTGTAGCGCACACGGTCTCATCTGAGGGCAGTGGGAGATGACAACTGACAGAGAGGATTGAGACACTGCCATCAGACTGCCCCCTATAGGTGAGAAGGGAGTAGGACAGGAGTAGGGGTTCTTATTGTCGATTTGCTCGGTGAAAAGGTCCGATTTGAGGGTGTTTGTCTTGAACCTGATGGAGCCTGTGATGCTGTTGTATGCAGAGTTGCACTCACTGCCCCTGCTCTTCAGCATTTGCTGCTGGCCCAGGATGTGACGCCGGATAATCTTACGGAAGGTCCTCTGGAACTCCCGGATGCGGTAGGCGTAGATGAAGGGGTTGATCACAGAGTTGGCATGAGAGAGGATGATAGCCACATACATGACCCAGGCAGGAGGCCGCGTGCACCGGTCGCCGCAGAAGAGGTTGAAGCAGTTGATGATGTGCAGAGGCAGCCAGCAGACAGCAAACAGGCCCACAATGATGGCCAGAGACTTGGCTACCTGTACTTCCTTTTGCAGAGTGGAGCGTGACTTCTCACCATGAACCACCTTTGTTTTCATCAGCTTCAGCTGGTGGCGTGCCGCCATGAAGATGCACAAGTAGATGGCCAGCATCAGCAGGAGGGGGATGAGTACACAAGCAAAAAAGTTGAAGTAGACCATGTACTTCATGTCCACCACCTCCTCAAACAAGCAATTCATAAGGCCGGGCGAGCAGCTGCCGTTGTTGCTCTTTACTACCTTGTGCCAGCCCATCATGGGGGTCAGACCAATGATGATGGATAAAGCCCAGCAGATGGCAATGACACCTTGAGCTCGTTGGCTTGTCAACAAACTGTTGTACCTGGAGAGGGAGACAGAGATAAATGTGGAGCATGGCCTGAAGAACATTATTCTCACAGTCGAGCACAGGGGTGTAAACATTATGGTTTAGGACTGTTTTTCTGCTGAGGGTACAGGACAACATCTCAACACTGAAGGACCAGTAGTTTGAATCAATACCATAATATCTTGGATAAAAATTTTGGGTCATGGAGGGATCTTTCAGCGTGACAATGACCAAAAACATACCACCAAGGCAACAAGAAGTGGCTAAAGAAGAAGCGCATTAAGGTCATGGAGAGGTTCAGCGGGTCTCCATAACCTTTTAGAAACATCTATGAAAGGAGTTGAAGCGTTGAGCTGCCAAGAAACCTGAAGGATTTAGAGTTTCTTGAAAAAGAAGTGTTTCGGGACCAGCTACAAGAAACATCTTATTATGCTGCCATCAGAGATTTCTACACCAAGAACGGAGTAGTGTTTTCCTTGAAGATCAAATACTTTTTTTACTCAGTGACATGCAGATCAGTTTGTAATTTTTATGTAATCATTTTTTTTTCCTTTCTATCCATTAAAATGAAACTACCACAAAAACAAAATCCTGTTAATTTCTTTGTAAATGGGCAAAATTACAAAATCAGCAGGAGATCACGCAATTATGTCCTCCTCTTTATAGTCATTCCAAAAAAACAACTAATTAAAGTTTACAAAAACATGAATATTTTGCATACAGTGTATAAAGCCCTACTGGATTTATAATTTTCTTTCCATCCCGGGACTATAAACTAACAAAAGATAAACTAAGAAAGACTTGCAGGACTCCTCAAAGGAAGGAGGCTATTTTGAGTTTGCCTGTTGCGCAGTGTGGGAGAGCAGCTGAGATATTTGGCTTGTTTCTATCACATTCTTGAGATGCTAAAGTGCAAAGGTTAATGTTGCAAAAACAAGCCCCCCTCAGGGATGCAAAGGAGTAACGCAGAGGAACCCTCACGTAGAGTTTCCTCAGCAAGAGGAAGGAGCTGTGCGAAAACAATCTGCTTGAGTCCCTGAAACAGGAAGGCTGAGCGGCTCTGAGGTCAGGCTCAGTGTCTCGGTGCGAAGTCGCAGCATGAGCTATGGCAGCCTTTTCATTGATCGGCCTCCCAACAGATCAGGCTTCTGTAGATGTCCCACCTCTGGCAAATTAAGGGTGCCAAAAAGCAGCGCAAATGTTTGAGACTGTTTTTACAGTAAAGTCAGATTACTCAGAGGGTTGCAGGGAATTATGCAGTCTGTATAAGCAATCATAGAAGCATTTATCAGACTGCTCCCTAGGGACAAGGTCCCATGGGAGACTCCATTTTTGGACACGCTTATTCAGCCAAGACTGCCTTTATGTACAGGAATTAAACGTGAATCATTACTGTGAGACTTTTACCGACTGCAGCTAGAAAACAAATTAAAAATAATTCATTGTTGCAGACGTTAAACTTGTGGGGGGTCTTATGTTTGTTTAAGAACGCTAACCATTTTTTAATGAGATGTTGGAATAACCCTGTCACTCTGCAGTGAGAGTCACTGCCTGATGTAAGCTGGACCAACACTCTTCAACTAATACCCCTCCATATCTTTATCCTCCTTAGAAGTAAAAACTTAGATATGACTAATTTCCTTTTTTTCTGAACTTATTTGCATGAAATGTTTGCAGTAAAAATGAAAAGATGTATCTTACTAAAGGAATGCGTATCTCCCGCCGCTCTTTTATGCCAGTTTGTCCTGCAATGTGTAGCACTCCAATGACTCTCAGCTGCTACCCCACCAAATTTTAGCTCAATATCTGTAAAACTAACTGAGTTACAGACAGCCTTATGTTTATTTAGGTCGCTTAGCTGATCTACAGTATAAACATTATTATGTTTCAGCCTTTCAGCCTCCGAGTTCTCAATCTGCAGCCTGTTTTAAACACTGCGCCTTTAAACATGCCGTGAAGGAAAGTGTTGGGCTGTAATTTCACATATATGTAGTAAGTGACCCTCTGATGACCAACTAACTCCACAAACCATTTCTGCCATCTCTAACGTCTCCACCTTCAACAACACCACCACCGCCACCCAAAAAAAACACAAAAGAAAACAGAGCTATAACAACGTTTGCTGCAGAAGTGTCATAAGACTCTTCATACCTTAAATGTGAGGAAATGATGTTGACCTTAGCAGCAGTAGTTAAAGTGACTAACAACTGTTTGCATCGGCTGTCTCACTGAATCACTATCGAACAACTGGTTTTACATTGACATGCTCTGAAACCTCTGACCAGATGTGTGTTTGGTCAGTCTGATTGACCGTGCGTGTGCATGGTTGTGTGTTGGCCTGGTCATCTGGTAGGAGCATAGCCCACCTCGTGTCTGATGACAGCTGAGACAGAAGTTTGCATCCTCTCATCGGGGGCTTGATTAATTCTGGGCTTTTAATGATTAATTTGGACCGTTCTTTTATTCAGGGTGAAATGATTATACAACACAGAACGCCACTGACTTTTAAAAACAACAACTGGGCACACAAGCTTGAATTTAGGGCAGCATGGTGGCACAGTTGTTAGAGCTGTCGCCTCCCAGCAAGAAGATTACAAGTTTGCCTCCTGTCTGGGGCCTTTCTGTGTAGAGCTTACATGTTCTCCCTGGGAATATGTGGGGTTTCTCTGGGTACTCCAGTTTCCTTCCACAGACTAAAAACATGTATTTTAGGTTCAATAGTAATTCTAAATTGTCCCTAGGCGTGAGTGAGAGTGTGAATAGTTGTTTGTTTCACACTGGCTCAAATACACACATACATTCACCTAAATCTTTTAATAGATGGTGCTGGAGGTTCTCAAATGTCTTTAAACTTGGCAAAGCCAAGGCCTATTAAGTTCTTGTTCGTGATAATGAGTGACCGCAGCTGGTAGTTTCTCTTTGACAGCACTTAAGGAATGGCTAATACTTATTTGTCCCCTTCAGATGGATGGAAATTGGTTAGAAGATTTGAGAACGACCAAGACTCAATTCTACCATGAGCTGGAAGCTGCTGGAGCACTAGTGTTATTGTCCACAGTGAAGGTAGTTTTACATCACCATAGACTGAAAGTGTGCAGAAAAAAAAAAAGAAAATCCTGATTCAAAAGAGACACCTTCAAGCTTGATGGACAGGGCAAATGCCTTTTGAAGAAAAGTTTTATGTTCACACAAGACAAAGATTGGGCTTTTTGGCAACAATGACAAAAATGCATGTTTGTATGAGTCACGGTGAGGCTTTCAAACTGTACCAACTGCCAAGCATGGTGGTGGTAGCTTCATGCTCTAGTACTGGTGCATTACACGAAGGGGATGGAATAATAAAGACAACCTCCAAATTCTTCAACGTCACCTCAAATTAAGAGCCAGATGGTTGAAACTTGGACACCATTGGGTGTTCCAACAGGACAATGATCCCAAAAACACATCAGAAGTGGTTCCTGATTAAATAAATCTAGCTTCTGGAATGACCTTACCAAAGGTCCTGACTTCAGCTCGATTGAAAATGTGGACTATGGCTAAAAGCTGAGTCCAAGCCAGAAAACCAACCAATTTAAATTAATTCTACCAATTGTGCCACGAAGAGTGCTCAAATATACAACTAGAATTATACCAGAAACTTGTTTAAGATTACAAAAAGCCTGCGGTCGAGTTGCAACTTCAAGGAAGTGCAATATTTAACCAAATATTAATGGGGATGGAAGTACCATATTTTCTGGACTATAAGGTGCACTTAAAAGCCTTCAATTTTCTCAAAAAACAACAGTGCATCTTATGGTAAACTATAAAGCCACACCGCTTGCAGCATTAAGGCTCAGTTATAGTCGCGCAGGGCTCCTTGCACAGTGTGCGGACCCGAGCGTGCGGAGGAGGCATTTATACTTAACGCTTGCGTTGGTGCAGTATTCTTCCATGAGATTTGAACCATTTGATTATCTTTGTCATTTCTCACAGAGGGATCATATTAATGCTGATAGAGGCGAAACAGCTCTGCTAGAGCACTAAAATTGTCCATTTTGAATTGAGCACGGCGCGCGGTGCTTGCAAAATTACAAAAATTAGGAGGTGCACGACGATGAGCCTTATAGTCCGGTGCACTTTATGTATGACAAAAGTTCGAAAAAGGACCATTCATTGACAGAGCATCCTATAATCCAGTGTGCCCTATAGTGCGGAAAATATGGTAGATATTTGAGCCTGTATGTAAAATGGTGACCCTGTGTGGAACGGAAAATACATCCATATTAAATTCAAACTAGTGCACGGAATTCTTGTTTTTAAAAATCATTCAAACTGTATGTTGTGTACCAGTCCGCCATGGAAAAGATTGGTTCAAATAAATGATTAAAAGCTTTAAAGTATTGGGATATTCATGTCCATGATGGATAGATGTAAACTGCTGACCACAACTTCATCCCCTGAGTTCAGTGTTCTTGTGCACTCACCTGAGCGGCATCTTGATTGCTATGTAGCGGTCTATAGCGATAGCCAGCAGGCTGAAGATGGAGTTCTGTGTAAGGACCAGCACAAAGCATGCAATGAACAGGCAGCCGAAGAAGTTGGAGCAGAAGCCCGTGCTGATGGCGATGGCGAACGGGATGGCCAAGACTCCGACAGCAATGTCAGCCACCGCCAGCGACACCACGAAGAAGTTTGTGATGCTCTGCAGGTTACTGTTGAGGCACACGGCCCAGCAGACCAACACGTTGCCCAGCACAGAGAACAAGGCGATCAACAGCTCCAGGACAATGTAGATGGCGGAGGCGGCGAGCTCTTCTGGCATGGTGACACAAAGGGTGAGGTCACTGATGAGGAGGGAAGGGAACCTCTCAACGTCCATAGCTGCAGCCTGAGAGCCGCTAAACCTCCTCACCTCCAGTGCCTATTGAAACATTCACCACCAGAGGAAAAAAAAAACAAGCCCTTCACATCTGCTCAACTCAAACAGCAGCTGAAAAACACAAGTTCGATTCAGCTTCAAAAGGAGCCGTCATCACTCCGAACTCCTCATCCAGGACTCCTGAAAAAAACAAAAAAACAAAACACTCCTGTCCTCTGCCTCTTAGCTCCTTCCCATCAGTGCTGCTTTCCCATGAGTCCTTAAAGCACCGAGATGATGCCAACGACGCACATCACCAGAACATTCTGCAGCTGGAGATAAAGAGGAGCAGAAATGAAAAGGAGGAAACTCATTCAAAAGGAAGTGACTTTGAATATTGGCAATTAGATATTCTTTTCAGAGACTGAAATGAAAAAGTCAGTCGTGTGTCTAAAAAAAAAAAACGGGTGCGGTGTACCCATTTCTCTTCATACAGCTGCCCATTTAATTTCCTGCCATGGTTACATTTATAGCCACACAAACGGCATCATTTAAAACCGCTTCCAAAAGCAACAGCAGTTCTGATATAAAGATTTAGAAAGGCCATAAAAGCTCATCAGTCTTCATTAATGACCCTGTTCGCATTCAGCTTGGTGGAGCTTCTGGTTTGCTAATGCTTTTAGAAACGACCCCTCTTGACCCTGCAGAGCAGCGGTGGGAGAGCGGTCTGACCCTGCAGAGCTGCAGACGCCGAACATATTCAGGAAGTACAGAGGACGATAACCGTGCCGTGGTGAAAATGGGACATTTACTTCCTGGAATCTGGACAGAGTTTTAAGGGAAAATTTGCATTCTTGTGGAAGATACAGTACATCACTCGGGAAATGTCACGGTCAACGAGGATAAAGAAGGATGACATGTCTGTGTCTTTTAGCAGAATATCTCTTGAAACACAGGACAGATTATAATGAAACTCTCACAAAGTAATCATTGGATGTACATCTATGACCTTTTGGAGTCAATCCAGTTCAAGGTGACTGCCACAGCCAACTGATTTTAGAAAACACAAAAATGGCTATAACTCAGTCAAATTTACATATATTGAGTGAAAAAAAAAAATTAATGTGGTAGTACCTGAGAGACATCCTCAACACAGTCTGAGCGCTAACAGATCTTGCAAGACCTGTATTATTGCAAAAGATAATGAACGACATCATTTACATCTCAACATAAGACGATTTTAGTCTAAAACTCTGACATAAATGGCAGAGGGTTGTATGCATTAGTTCGTGGAATGCTAGGCCTTTAATTGGATGGCGTTGCCAGAGCTGCCATTTAAATCTGATGTCAATATTTTTTACCGTCTAAGTCAGTGGTGTCCAATCCTGGTCCTGGAGGGCCACCATCCTGCATGTTTTAGTTGTTTCTCTGCTCTTCACCAGGTCTTCAGGTTTTCCAGAAGCCTGTTAATCACTCAGTCATTCAAATCAGGTGAGTCAAAGCAGAGAAACACCTAAAACCTGCAGGATAGTGGCCCTCCAGGACCAAGACTGGACACCACTGGTCTAAGTTATTTGGCAAATTCAACTGATCCCAAATCAAGCAACAGTGGACATCATCTGTTGAAATCTTTTACAAATTACTTTAAGGTTTAAAGATGTTATATTTTGTATCAACAAAAAATTAAATGGGTGCATATGATGTGTTTACAGAGAACTACGGCTCATTTATTGCAAGTTTCCTCGGGTTTAGGTTCCTTGGGAGATTCCTTATAATGCCATAAACTTGACTCACTCCTTTAGATCAGAGTGACAATGATTGTTTTGAAAGATATTTCAATAAGCAAATGATTTGGTCTTCAGCAGGTTATGAAGTTATTCAAATCTAACCTCAAGTTTACAAAAACACAAAACAGATTAGATCATGTCACTATTTATTAAAGAAAAATTAAGCCAAAATGGAAAAGCTGTGTGAAAAACTAAGTCCACCCTTGCTGCTTCCACAGGATCAACCAGGAACTGCTGATGTGACGATGAACTGATCATCATCAGTATGATCACCTCTCTAGAAGCAGGAGTTTAGTCAGTTTGCTGCTCTGGAGCTGACAGTTGTGTGTTAACACAATGACAAGATGGAAAGTCATCAGCAATGACCTTAAAGAAGCAACTGTTGCTGCCCATCAATCTGGGAAAGGTTAAAGGTCATTTACAAACTATTTGAAGTCCATCATTCTACAAAAATAATCATTAAGAGTGGAAAACATTTAAGAGAGCTGCCAATCTTCCCAAGAGTGGATGTCCAAGCAAGTTCACCCCAAGGTCAGACCGTGCAATGCTCAGAATAAAATAGTGTAGAGTCTCAGAGCTCCATCTTAGACTCTACAGGCCTCAGATAGCAGGTTAAAGGTTAAAGGTCATGACAGGACAGAACAATAATAAATATGTATGGCTTGTTTAGTAGGAATGCAGGAGAAAACGTCCTTTCTAAAAAGAACATGGCAGCACGACTTATGTCTGTAAAATTTCATCTGAATGAACCAAAAGTCTTTTGGGTCAATGTTCTTTGAACAGATGAGACTAAAGTGATGTTTGCCCATAATGCACAGCACCATGTTTACAGAAAACCCAAACACAACATATCAACACAAACACCTCATACCAGCTATCAGCATGGGGGTGGAGGTGTGATGGTTTGGGCTCCTTGCAGACATTGAGTCGACCATGAACTCCTCTGTAGACCAAAGGACTCTGGAGTCAAATATGAGACCATCTGTCTGACAGCTGAAGCTTGGACCAAACTGGGTCATGATGAAACAGAACAATGATCCCAAACACAGCAGCTGATCTACAACAGAATGACTGAAGAAGAAAATAATCAAGGTGCTGGAATGGTCCATTCAGAGTCCAGAACCTCAACCTGACTGAAATGCTGTGGTGGGACCTTAAGAGAGCTGAGCAGAAACAAATATCTGCAAACCTCAGTGAACTGAAGTAATACTGTAAAGAAGAGTGGGCTAAAATACCTCCACAACCAAATCAGATAGAATCAACTACTGACAGTTATTGCTGCTAAAGGAGGTTCTTTAAGCTGTTGGATCATGGGGCGGACTGACATGGTGGCTAGCTTTCACAAAAATTGACCCCACAATATAAAACCTAAATTATGGTGTTAGCTGAGTGATCAACGATCAATCTATAAGCCATAAAATGTAACATAGGGACAACAAACACTGCTAACTTAAAGGTAATCACTGCAATGCCATGAAGACCAGTAAAAAGACAAATTCACAAAGGGAGAAATAAAATCCAGACAATTTTTTTTAAAACTGATGAACAACATGTCCTTAAATTAAAACTTGTAAGGAAATTCGTCCGTGGTTGCCAACTACCACGTGTGTTTCTTTAGCTACGGAAACAGCCAAAGTGACTGAAAACAGGTCAACAACGGAGAAGTTCATAGAGGAGACGTTTGGGACGGAGAAGTCTGATGGTACTGATGTACTGGTAGGTATTTGTGCTCAGATTTGTTGAGTAAAGTATGCAGATAAAAAAGGCTTTGTTTACATTGAGTGCAGACCTGCATTTCCAAATTTCCCATCAACATATTTGGAAAACCACTTGAGTCAACTCTTTCAAACCGGAACCATATGGTTTAGGTCAGGATGACATTTATATGGAAGTTTGTTTTTTTTTACCTTCCTGCTTGGTTGTCGAGGTATGTTCACCTAGAGGTTTGATTAATTCTAGGTCTCTGATCTTATCTACATGAGCAAAACAGACTATAGTTAGATTCCCAGATATGTGGAAGACATCTAGCAGGTCTAACAAACAGATCGCTGCTGTTTCTGTGAAGCTGAACTCCCTCAGAGGAGAAGCTTCTTGACATTGACGATGGCATTTTCAGAGATAGCAGCTGCGCTGGAACACAAAGGTCTTTGCTCTCCCAGTCAGCCTTTTCCCTCTGGGTTGGACGGGACATTTTTATTGATACTAAAGACTTCTTTTTTTTTTTTTACACTTGATGTTATTAGCTTCAATTTTTTATTCTATTGGACTTAATGACGTTTCTATGTACAAGATGTTTGGTGCCATATTGCAACATGTTACTGTTGTGCACGCAGCAGCAGTGTGACTTTCAGATAAGTGCAGCAGTTATTCTCCCATGATAGCAATGTTTCTGTCCTAAAATAGAATAATGAAGCACAGCTCCAGGGATTTACAACGAGACGGGGGGGGGGCTCCCACCTTTAAGAACTGAACGTAGTTCAAATCACAGATCTAAAGACTGAGAATAAAAACCCAACAAGGAAGATTTACAAATGCCAAACATAGATAACGTTCAACGAGAAATAAGCCCCAATTCCGCCTCATGTGAAACCACAAACCACTTTCGCAAAACAAATAACTCTAAAACTTGCCAGCCCCAGAGCTGATAATGCTTCGCTTCATTTAACTCAAAAAGTGTAAACGTGGTAAAACTTGCACGTATATTTGTATCTGAGAGTGCTTAAAACAAAGGTAGCTAAAAGTAAATTCTGCTTTCGTTACGTTGTAAGGATCTGGTTCAAACCATAGTGTCAGAGATGTGTGGTACAGGTTATGACTGAGAACACTGTTAAAATGGAATAAAAATAATACACCACCTATAGACATTAAGGCAAGAGTGAAGCAAACACGATGAAGCTCAAGCTGAAGGAGAACTAGTTTGGAGAAAAGGTCAGATAATAGTGAAAACGGACAAAAACAATCAAAGGCTTATCATTCCTTGGAGAAATGAATATCGCCCACTGCCTTTTATATGGAGAGAAAATGGTTCCAAATTACCTGTGCGTGTGTAAAAGGATTTGTGCGTGTGTAAAAATATTTGTGCGTGTGTAAAAGGATTTGTGCGTGTGTAAAAATATTTGTGTGTGTGTAAAAATATTTGTACGTGTGTAAAAATATTTGTGTGTAAAAATGTATTTGTAACTCGTGTAAGCATCTTTGTGTGTAAGTTTGGATAGTTGTATCTGTGAAAAATGATTGTAAGCCTTAAAAAGAAAATAAACCTTTTCCTACGCCTCCAAATGTTGAAAATGTACACACAAGTCGCCAGAT
>NC_051430.1:7797330-7825503 GCF_001649575.2 Kryptolebias marmoratus | reverse complement strand
ACGCACAAATCTGGGAGCTCCCCGGAAGCGTGAAATGAGTCTCAAAAATAGTTGTGCACTCGTAACTGGATCTGTACGTAACTGCAGTTTTGTGTGTGTGTATCTGGCGACTTGTGTGTACATTTTCAACATTTAGAGGCGTAGGAAAAGGTTTATTTTCTTTTTAAGGCTTACAATCATTTTTCACAGATACAACTATCCAAACTTACACACAAAGATGCTTACACGAGTTACAAATACATTTTTACACACACATAAATATTTTTACACACGCACAAATCCTTTTACACACGCACAAATCCTTTTACACATGCACAAATATTTTTACACACGCACAAATCCTTTTACACACGCACAAATCCTTTTACACACACACAAATCCTTTTACACACGCACAAATATTTTTACACACGCACAAATCCTTTTACACACGCACAGGTAATTTGGAACCATTTTCCCTCCATACTTTCATGCCAGAGTTAGATTAAGATCTTCTGATGAGAGGAATAGAGTTGTAAGCATTCAGATCAAACCTTGTAAATTACATGGTGTGCACTCTCGTATGATATAGGGAAACATTGTGAGATGTGTTAGTGCTCGGAATATGTGTTGAGGATCAACTACTACCACACCAAACCTTAGCTCCATAGCTGTAAAATTACCAGAGCTGTAGCCGTTTTCATGTTGGTTCGTGTTAATTAGCTGTAGTGGCTGTTGTGAATCGGACCGACTCCAAAAATGAATCAGTTATAGACGAACCTTCAGTGATTGTTTTCTGAAAGTTTCATTAAAATCTGTTCAGTGGTTCATGAAATATTTTGCTAACAGACAGACAGGGTTGACTCCGACAGTGAATGCTGAGGTTCCAAGCAAACATCTCACACTTGGAGTATGAGTTGTGAACGTCTATCAGCTACAACCACACCAAATTATAGCGAAAGATCAGGAAAAATGGCTGAATTATAGTCATTTTACGTGTTGGGGATCACTCTCAGCTACTACCACACTACATTTTAGCTCAATGGCAACAAAACTGACTGAGATACAGCCATTTTTGTATTGTCTGATATCAGATGTATGTAGCGGTCATTTTAAATCGGAATGAGTCCAAAAGTTAATCGGTTTTAGGTGTAAATCCAATGAGGACGGTCCGCAAATTTCAATAAAACCAGTCGTCCGGGTCGTGAGATATTTCGCTAACAGACATACGGGCAAAAGCATTAACTCTAAATAAACCCACCATTATCATGAGCTAATAAACTTAGACACCAGCTTGTCCAGATAACAGTGAAGGCAACACTTTACTGAGTGAAGCTGTGTGCAGTTCAGGGACATGATGCTCATCACCCCACACACACACTTCACGAAAAAAAACTGTTTTGTTTTTGTGGAACCAAGCAGAAAGCAGAATCAACTCCCCCACGTGTTTTCACACACTTCTCAGCAGCAGAAAGCCTCTAAATGCTGAAATAATGAGACAATAAAAAGGGACTTACCTTCTCTGCCAGGTGCTCACTTACTTAAATAAAATAAAATAAAATCCAAGCGTGGCTGAAGAGGTGATTAAAACTCTCTAAATGACGCAGAAGGATCGTCCTGACTCGAACCAGCAGCAGCTGGGTGTGACACGCCGCTGACGTCCAGGAACTACAGGAGGAGAAACAAAACATCGACGAGCGCTCCGCAGAGTTTCCGCCTGCATGTGAAGAAGTGCGAGTGAATGGGTGCACAGATGAGAGCTGCTCCTCTCTCCCCCTCCACATCTAAAACTCCTGCATGTGCAGCTCATCAAACACTAACAGGACTAAAGTTACAAACACAACAGATTCCGCCATGTTGGGGTTTATTAAACAAAAGTGAAGGCAAAAATAAATAAAAAAGCTGTGTGAAAAAAAAAACAAAAAAACAGCCTAAGTCCTCAAGATCCAGCAGCTTGTATAACCTCCTTCAGCAGCAGTAGCTCTGTATTCTTTTTTTTGTTTGTTTCTCACGTGGTTGTAGATGAATTTTGGCCCACACTTCTATACAAAGTTCCTTCAATCCAGCAGCTTAAAGAACCCAGCTCTCAGTAGTCAGTTTGTGTAGGACTTTATCAGTCTCTCACATGGTTGTGGAGGAATTGTGGCCCACTCTTCTTTACATTGTTTCAGTTTATTGAGGTTTGCAGACATTTGTTTCTGCTCAGCTCTCTAAAGGTCCCACCACAGCATTTCAGTCAGGTAAAGGTCTGGACTCTGACTGGACCATTCCAGCATTTTAATTTAAGGACATGTTCACCGGTGAAAAAAATTAATTGTGTGGATTTTATTTCTGACTTTGTGAATCTGTTTTTGTTTTTTTAACTGGTCTTCATGGCATTGCAGTGATTACCTTTAGGTTAGCAGTGTTTGTTGTCCCTATGTTACATTTTATGATATGTTATGGCTTATAGATTGATCGTTGATCACTCAGCTAACACCATAATTTAGGTTTTATATCCTGGGGTCAACCCGTGCTGACAGCTGGTTTGAGGTGTTTGTGCTGATACGCTGGGTTTGGTTTTCTCCAGTCATGGTGCTTTCTGGGTAAACATTACTTTGGTCTCATCTGTCTAAAAGGACATTGTTCCAGAAGTTCTTACAAACCTAAGCTGTGCATCCTTTATTTTTAGAGAGACTCTTTTTTCCTGCAATTAAAACAAGTTTTGTTTATTAAATAAGAACACGGTGGTAGCTGTTGTTTTTGTTCACTTGAGGTTAGATCTGAATAATTTTAGAACCTGATAAAAACCAGATTATTCTTTTTATACTTGAGAAGTAAAACTCTAGGACTGACAGAGGGCGGACTTCCTTTTTCCTCACGACTCAGTGATCTACGACCTGAAATAACATTTTTTGAAACTTTGCAACACAAAGATGACGACAAGAGGTTTTGTTCATGGAGCTTTTATGACTACAGGTATTGTAAGAAAACAAAATTAATGCAACATAACACCACCACAAAATGTATTTCTTACAAATGATTATCATTATAGTGTGCCCTTAATACTGTAGCTTAGTGCCTTTTAAACTCACACAAACCAACTCAGTCACAATCATTCACCACTTCTTTTGATAAGGAGCTGCTTCAGCAACACGTGATAAAAAACAAAACAAAAAATGAACAAAAATCCACACTGATGAAAATCAAACTGCAAAAAGTAACTTGGTAAAAATAAAAGGCAACACGGAAACAAACAAACAAAAAGGCAAACTGAAGCAGTTTTAGTTGGAACCCTCAGAGTATTTTCAAGTAATCAAAAAAAAAAAAAAAAAAAGATAAATGTAGTGGGATAAAATGGACTCTATAAGGACACAAAGGGTTGTTCACATTTACCCAAAAGGCAATTTGCTCTGCAGGCATAATCTAAGATCTCAACACAACATAAACCACCGCGTCTGCATCCCGAGGAGATTCCTCCTGCTGTCTGGATCTCTCATCAGAAAGCTGGAGCTCGTAAATCATTACTAAAGTGTGATCGAAGCTCGTTCGGCTTCGAGGAGGCTTCCTGTCAGGAGGTGTAAAACACGAGGCCCAGCGGCGGGATTCACCTGACCGTCAACAACAGAACCCGTCCAGACGAAGAAGCCGATTGTTTCCATCAAACACCTCGCTCCATCTTGGTTTTAGTTCTTGTGCTCGCTTTAAAAAACAAAAAATAAAAAAAAATCACCACCACGCCATAACGACAGACAGACATAAACACTGACACCAGCTGGATCCTGACCAAAACGGGACAAAGATCTCGGTCAGCCGGACTCATCACCACCACTGTTAGTGTTCCTCATGAGGCACAAACGAGGAGGAGATTGAGAAAATATTTCCACGCTGCGACACGAGCCCCGGTGGTGGTGGTGAGGGGGGAGCTGAGTTCAAAATGTCACATTTTCAGTAGCAGAAGCGTCGACTGGACTCTTAAGGCAAGAAATTAGTGTGGTGTACAAAAGAAAAAAGAAAAAAAAGGAGCTTATCTCAGTGCAGCTACTTACTGGGTGTGCAATTAATTCATAGAAACTTAAGAGGACCAATAAAGCTGTTACTTCACAGAAAGTATGCAAATAAATACAGAGACCTTGGTACTGAGGCACAATAAACACACGCAGCAGTTGGACAGCATGACAGTAATGGTGCAGACTGGTTTCCAGACTCATTAAATGGCAATCTGTGCCGCACAACATCTCTAATAAGGATTAATCGCACGAGGAGCAAAAATGACTGGTCTGACCCAGCAAGGACACAGAGTTCAAACAAATCCCTGGCAGGATGGGCTACCCGCTCGCTTGTTTTGTTGTTTACAAGAAATAAAATATCATAGGCTTTGGGAAGTCTGCAGGTGTTTGACATTTGGGAAATGCCCGTTTGACACAGGAGACGATCGACACTGCGCACTCGTGTCTCCGTCATGAACGTGAAGCTGAAGGTGGCATCTCACTGGGGGACACGAGGGGCGTCTCCAGAATGTCCCGAAATGATCGCGGGGCTCTCTGTTTTTTCTCCTGTTGTCTGTGCTGCCTTGTCGCTGGAATTCTGAATGTGTTCAAAAGACAAAAGGAAAAAAAACAAAAAAAAAAACAAACAAACAATGGGACTAATTTTATCTCTAAATAGTTCAATTTGTGATGGGCGTCTGACCAAGAACATATCCCACTTTATCATAAATATTCTTCAAATCATATATGTGGAGGCAGCTGCCAGGGTGCGTACAATTTGGGCAGAGGAGAGCAATGAGATAATGTGCATAATAAACCGAGGACGCAAAAAAAAAATGAGCAGTGATGCTCAAAACGTGGCCACATGGCCCACTGGTCACTTGGTTGCAAACGCTCAGGATTCAGTGAGGCTGCAACGGAAAACCTCCCCATTTTTCTCACAATTGTGAGTCAAGCCTGAGGGGCCAGCTAGTCAGCAGCAGTCACTGACTTTGAGATACCACTTTTACCTTTAACCCTACTGAAGACCAAGGCAGAAAAGCAAATCTACTGCAGAAAAACTCACTCATTAACGTGTCATCTAATCGTTCCGAAAGCAGCCATGATGCTGGAACTCCTGGCCAAGACTTTCTAAATAAAGTCTTCATGCAAAAACAACACAATGTGTTCTTCATTATTTGAGGTGCTGGTATGCAGATTTTTATGTCTTTTGGACCGAGTCAGGCTTTCAGCATTTGTGCTAAACGAATCTGCGCTGGTTCCGGCTTCACATTAAGAACACAAATTGGGCTGAAAGTCCCGTTTTTCTAGGAAAAATTAAAAAAAAAGATTGAACGCATTATCCAAAATGTCAAACGACTGCTGTTCTTCAAGCATCAGTGCCCTAGAAAAGTGTATCTGGGTCTCTGACTGCTGGTTTCTTGAAACTGCTGTGTGACTTCCTGACTGAGATCTGTGGGTGAGATGTTTCTGATAACGCCACCTGAGATCGTTAACACATGAACTGAAAACTGCACTCCGCTCCTTCAGATCTGGGTTACGATGAAGCGACGCCGCGAGCTCTATATGTGCCAAAAGAAAGGAGTGCAAGATGGCGAACGCCAAATGCAGACAGGTGTCAATTAAAGTCCTTCAGAGCTTTCCACACGCATTACTGAGCATTGAAACAAAAACAGTTAATGACAAAGAGTGTGTTAGTGGCGCTTAACAAAATAAAGTTGGAGCACGCTTTTGTGCTTGAAAAGCATCAATTTTCTTTTTTTTTTTCCCGTTACAATAAAGCCAAAAGTCTCCGAAGCATATTTGGCAACTTGTCGAATCCCCAGCTTCACAAACTGTGGTCATGGAGCTCATTTTCCTGGTTTCCTGCATCCGAACTCACACAGGCACTTTATCCTTGGAAAGACAGGCATCTGGATCATCCTGTAACATCTGGAAGACTTGGTGCAAAAAAAGGACGCTTCTTTTAGAGTGACTGGGCACTTCCAGCACTACTAATGTTTGGCTTTTCTTTTTTTTTAAATATAGATATATATATTGACAATTTTGAAACTTTCTCTTCCAAAAACACCTGATTAAAGTCAGATTGGACTGAGTTTCCCCTTCACATACAGAAACATCCTGAAAACTGGATGAACCGTGGAGAAATGTAAGACAGAAACCAGAAAGAAGGCACTCAGACTTGGTTCCTTTCTTATGCAGCATCTTCAGACTGAGGGCAAATATGATCCACAGCATTTTCCTGAACATTAGCTTCGCTCCTCATGGCTTACTGGTTCACAACAGGAAAAAAAAAACATCCTGACGAGCCTCAGCGGGGAGAGGCGCAGGTCTGTTGCTAACTAAGATGCGTGGAGCGGCTGGGCGTTGCTGTGAAGATGGCGACGGGGGAAGGGTTGTCGGTGAGGTATAACAGTTGACCGTGGAGGGGTTTGCTGGGAGCTCCAACAAGGTCGATGTGGCTCTGATTGTGCCGCGGGGCGAGTCGCGGGGGGGACAGTGAGGCCCGGAGTCAGGTCTCGAAGTACTTGTAGATGGCTGTGACATACGTCATGACGCTCTGCCAGTCCGGCCTCTCGGTGCGCACCATCTCGTTGATGTCCTGAAACAAAAGGAGACAGAACGGTGAGGACTTTAAAACTTCAGATTGCCGTCTCACAGGGACGACTTAGATCAGAACGCCAAAGCAACAGACTGTTTCTGGGAGCTGACCGGGCTTTCACCCAACCAAGTGTTAGAATCTGTGGCACAGCCAGAAATGAGCTTCGAGGTGGGCCTGGCTGAAAGTGGGTGGGCCACCGAATTTAACACAGAGTAACACAAAAATAAATGGAAACTGGAACAATGTTTATTTGTATGTTGATCCTGTTGTCTACAACAAACTATTCCGCTTCCTACCCACAGAACAACAACAGAAACGTGGGACTGGTATAATATAATTTTCACAAGGTTCATTTCAAAATAATGTCATAAAAAAAACAACTTGAAAAATACTTTATTTCATCAAGCTTGGTATCACTTAATGTCCATGATTTTACACCGAACACTGAAAAGCTGTAACTCGTCACACAGACATTATTTCTTTATCATGAAACTCTAGCAAATGTTTAATGAATGTGCTACTATAATCAGTGGTTAGAATTATTGCTTGTCAGTAAATTTTTAGTTTTTACCTCTTTTATTAAGTCAAAAGATTGAGATTTTGCATCACCACTAAGAGGCACTTTCTACATAAACATGTCCTGATGTATTAAATTAGCTGATATTTGATGTATAGATACTTTTTATTAAGATGCTTAAAATTTTTTGTGAAAATCAAGCGTGCTTTGGTCAGAATAAAGCTCGAGTTTTTGCAGCTACACTATATTGCCAAAGGTATTCGCTCGTCTCTCTTCACACACATGAACTTGAGTGACGTCCCGTTCTTAATCAGTAGGGTTTAATACGATGTTGGCCCCCCCTCTGCAGCTAAAAATAAGCTACTTCAAATTGCTAGAGAGCTTACCAAGGTACATTTGATGCCGACGCTCTCTGCAGCCTGGAACGCCAAGGTGAAGTTTCTCCTCTGAGGATAAAAGACGAGCGTTAAAGCGACACTTAACGGAACAATTATAATGCTAGCTGAGCTTTGTGGCTTTGCTCGGAACCCTTCTTGCCTTGTCCTGGCCAGTGAGCTCCTGGTAGGGGATGTGTGCAGGCAGGTAGGTGTGCAGCAGAGCGCAGAAGGCGAGGCCGTCGTTCCAGCTGCTGCTGAAGTTGGTGATGTCAATGTTCTGAGAAGGCACAGAAGGTGAGCAGTTTAAGACTTGCAGCTAAATACACAAAATCACTGGAAAACCAATTCCTCATGTAGCAGTGTGATGTTATTACACTAGATTGTAAAACAAGAAGTTTATTTTGGTAGGAAATTATGAGAACCGACAGCTTTTATTTTGAAAAGACGACAGATCCATTGCAAAATAGCGGGTAACTTCCGGTTTATGATTTTATTTTCATTTAATGTGTTGTCATGACTGTAGCTGTGAATTATTATTTTTGTCACTGAGCATATTATGTTCATAGATTGTTATTTTGTGTTTTAATTTGGTGTTTAAACAAAAACGTTGAATGGATCATACCTTTATTGTGGGTGAATTGTTTTCCCACGCTATCAGACGGTCTCTTTTCTTTTGGATTCCGTGGAATAAGGTATGAAGTGGTTTTTTGTGTGTTTAATAAGTGCATTTTAAGCACAGTAAGGATAGTTAAATTACTGTTATGGAAAATGCTGTGTTCTGGAGCAGTTAAGTGTTGTTAAAAAATAGTAAGACTGTTTTAGTGGACATTTAGCAGCTCTCATGCTACATGAAACATTGCCAATGAAACTGCTATGTCCATGTGCTGAAAATAGTGTTGGTAATGATTAAACAGGGGCTGTGGAACACTCTGATGAGAAAGCCTGTTTCAACCATTATTTTCTGTTATTTCAATGCAGGAGTATTAAAAGTGCCGTCAAATCAGCCATTGTGTCCCTGGTATTCCCACAAGACAACGCAGAATCAACTACGCTACACTCAGCCTGATCAGAAATAAGAGGGCACAACATTTTATCTTTACTACAACACTTTATTGTCACACTAAATTCTGCAGCAGTGGAACTGTGTGAAAAGATTCAGGCACAGAAACAGCAACTTGACATCATGACAAAGTAACTCATCCATATCACATCTGGCATCTCGTCCAACTGTCCTCTGACCTTGAAAATGGACGAACCGCAGCTTCCTGCAAACAATCACTGATGTTCCATGCAGCTACATGTTCAGATCTGAACTACAGTTTCCCTCATATTCAGAGAGCTTTGTGTTTTTGTTTAATGTTGCAAACGTCCTAGAGAAAACTTTAAAGGTGAAATGAAAAGTGTTTTGAATCTAACATAAATTAAAAAAAAAAAAAAGTCAAAAGGTGTTTGCTTTAAGAGACCTTGCATTTTCAAAAATTCACACTAATTTAGAATTAATAATAAAGGACGGAAAAAATTACTGGGGTCTCTTTGGTGTTTTCCATGATCACTCGGAAGTGTGACGTATCCTGTGCCAAACACAGGAACGCCAACAAGTCAGTGAATAGCAAATACAGACAGTGTGGGGGTGAAATGGTTCCGTTTGGTGCAATGAATTGTGTAAACCGACCCAAAACTACAATGGGTGTTTTATTCATCAGCTTCCCACAGGACAGGGCAGTTCAATGGATGTGGTTAGTTTAGCACAGGAGTAGGCAACCTTGGTCCTGGAGAGCCACTATCCTGCATGTTTTACTTGTCTCTCTGCTCCAACACACCTGATTTGAATCAATGGGTGATTAACAGGCTTCTGCAGAACATGAAGAGGTAATTTAACCACTGAATCAGGTGTGTTGGAGCAGGGAAACAAGTAAAACATGCAGGATAGTGGCACTCTAGGACCAGGGTTGCCTACCTCTGGTTGAGCTGATGGTGAAAATTACAACCTGAAGTCTGACTGTGCAGTGGAGGAGCACCTGAAGAGGTGCCGAAAAGACGAGGAGCCTACTGCAAGGTGTGTTAGAGGTACGTGGACCTGATCATGAGATCATTTTGTGATTCAGTGAAATTTGCTCTTGACAAACAGATATAGTGACAGCGTATTGGTTTGGAGATTCTCAACACCCAGAACTCTAACGACGAGGAAGTGACGGAACCAGTGTAAATATAAAATATGACCCTTGCTGCAAAATCAGCTATAATGAACACAGGCAGCAGGGCAGGAAAAGTGAAATATATTTATTTTTGCTGTAAATAACATTAGCAAAAAAAACAAAAAACATCCATAAAAGACATCATCTAGCGATCTAAAATATTGTTTAATCTCCCTAATCTAATCTATTATCATGTAACTATTGGGTACTTTAGCCTAAAACTAAAAGATCTATGTTTTGCAACTACATTTCAAGTATCCTACATGGTAAATGCCAATAAACTCTGTTATTAAAATCTCAAGCTATTAAAAAAAAAAGGAAGTCAGAATCAGAAAGCTAATTTCTTGCAGAAGTTGTTCTGTTGAAAAGTGACACAGGAAACGATGAGTGGGTGGTATGTGAGTTACAGAGAGATAAACAGTCGTAAATATTACGAAAACAGTATTTACTCTTTGACTCATCATTTGTTACAACCTGCTGCCTGCATGACTCACGATGCAAGCAGACCAATGACAGCTTCAGAGGAAGTGGGGCCAACAGCGACGCAACTCATGCAGCTTCAGGCACAACTAAAGAGACTGCTACGCACATCACTTCTTTAAAAATAATAAAATCAATAACTTAGGGTGTTGTCCTTTTTAAGTCCTGCTTTCTGCAGCTTTTTCTACAGACATAAAACACTTGAAACAATATTTATTGTAAATAATTCATTTGCGAATAGACGTGTGTGAAATTTGGGTATTAAGCCCTTAGTTTAGCAGTTTATCATTTTCTGTTCAGACAATTTAAAGAATTTGCAGTAAAAACACATTCAATTAAGCCTGGGCTCTTACCGGATAGCCCTCAGTCTTCTTTTGGCACCACTTCAGTAAAGCATTTCTCTTGGAGCCTCCATATTCCCTTGCCAGTGCCGACAGTGGGTCCTTTCTTTCCTCTCTGAGACAGAAACACAGAGGAAACATAAACAAACACAGTAGCAGCATTTCAAAAGATTTACTATGTCCCAAAGGCAAACAACCTAAGAGAAACTAGTACACTTACTACCACAATTCTGAAACAGTAGGGATGTTGTATAAAATGTAAATAAAAACAGAATGACTAGAAATCTCATAAACCCATATTTTTACTCAGATGACTGAGTATAAAAAGAGCATTTTAGAGGCTGAATCTTTTAGAAGTAAAGATGGGCAGAGGTTCACCAGACTGTGAAAAACTGTTTTAAAACAGGGAACAATTTCAGATTAATATTCCTCAACAGAAAATTAAGGACACTTTGAACATCCTATCATCTACAGCTCATAATGTCATCAAGACTGAGAGTCAGTATTAGATGTCTGTGATCTTCACTGCATTAAAAACAGGTCTGATTCTGTTCTGGACATCACTGCATAAACTCAGGAACACTTCCACAGATCATTGTCTGTAAGCGCAGTTCACTGAGCCACAAATGCTTAAAGCTCTATCAGGCAAAGAAGAGATATCTGAACACCATCCAGAAACTCTGCTGTCTTCTCTGAACCAGAAATAATTTAAAATGAAGGAAAGAGGAAAACTGTTCTGTGGTCAGAAGAATCAAAATTTGAAATTCTTTTTGGAAACCACGGATGCCACGTCCTCCATCCTAAAGAAGAGAAGAACCATACAGCCTGTTATCAGTGCACAGTTCCAAAGCCTGCCTCTCTGATGGTATGGGGGTCCATTAGTGCCTACTGCATGGGCAGCTTACACATACCATATACATACATCCAGACAATGTCTTTTTCAGGGAAGACCTTGAATATTTTAGTAAGACAATATTAAACCATTATCTGCCTTCATTCCAACAACATGGCTTCATAGTAGACAAGTCCAGCTGCTGAACTGACCTGCCTGCAGTCCAGACCTCTTAATAATAGAAAAGTTTTGAGGCATCATGAAACAAAAAAAAATGCAGCTGCTCTCCTCAGATCTTATTTGTTTATAGACTGATGTTAAAAGAAGAGGAGAGGCTTCACAGAGGGAAACATGGACCCAGACCATGCTGCCATGAAATTCAAAATTACTTTAAAACAAAACAAAAAAAACAGGTTAATTTTCTTAGTTTAAACATTTGATACGTTTACTATGTTTCATAGTGAATATGAGTTTATGACATTTGCAGATCATTGCATTTCTGTTTTTATTTACATTTTACACAACGTCCCAACTTCTTTGGAACTGAAGTTGTAGTTATTCAGGAAGTTGGTTGAATTTATTACCATCAGATCGACTGCTTCTACAGTATGAGAAGGTGATGCCTCACAGATGAAAACCATTAAAGGCCTAGCATTCCTTAAATGTGTTGCGAATGACTCTGCTAACACACCAAATTTTAGAATAATATCTATAAAACTGACTGGATTAGAGCCATCTTGACTTCATATAATCAAGTCCAAAAGCTAATAAGGGGTAGCTGTATATCAAATCAAACAAACATGGAAATTAACTGATGGATGGATAGTGTGTCTTTGCAGTACCTTAGACGACTGCGGGTTGTGGGGGTGATGGAGGCAGTGGGGGAGGAAGAGGATAAGGAGAGTGGAGAGGAAGCTGCACTCATAGCCATCAGGGAGGTTGAGGAGGCTCCGTCTGTAGCCGACATGTCCCTCTTAATCTCCTCACTGCTTCTGCGTGACACTGTTCGTGACAGAGGAGTGAGTTACAGACTCCGCTTTGTTTTAGCTCGACTGGAGCACAACAAATTTAAACTAGTTGCAACAAACTGCTGACCTGAAATTGCTTTAGTGGAGTCAATGTTGGAGACCCTCTGGAGGACAGGAGGGGGCCGGCTTGAAGAGGTTCCCCTGAGAAGGTGCTCGGCTGTGGGTACAGCACATTTCGTTACTGTGCAAGAGACTTTATGACGGATTTCCGGTGAAAAACTGATGTAACAGAGGTCAGTAAAGAGCCACATTCCTGTCTCTGCGAGTTCAGGGAATACCAATACAGAAGGCTGATTCACACACCAAGAAAACAATAAATTATAGAAAAGTAAACATCACTGCACGCTATGGCCAAGACTGCACGTTCACATAAAACACTTGAACTCATTATAGTTGAGAATAAACCAAGGGAACTGTAGCTTCCTCATTTCGCTCTCTAAACAATCAAGAAACATGCAAACTCCCAACTCCGGCCTTTGGAAGCACAGTCCCTTTATGACATGAGAAAGGAAACCATCCATTCAGTTTATTTTTATGACAGAGACCGAACAGTAGGCACAGAGTTATGAAAGATCTTGAATTTGTTCAATTTTATTTGTTCAACAAGTGTTCGACAAATAAAAGATGACATGCAGCTGAGACCAGATGTTTACATACACTGTATAAAACGAGAACCGTATTTTTCCCACCGTCTGACATTAAATCAGACTAAAGCTTTCCTGTTTTAGGTCTGTTAGGATTCCCAAAAATATTTTTGCTGTTAAATGGCCGAAAAATAGAGAGAATTTTTTATTATTTTCTTCAAAGTCACAAATTTTTCACACATTTTCTTAGTATTTGGTATCATTGCCTTTAAACTGTAAGACTTGGATCAAATGTTTTGGGTTTCCTTCCACAATAGTTTGCTGGAATTTTGTCCCGTTCCTCTTGACAGAAAAGGTGAACCTGAGTCAGGGTTGTAGGCCTCCATGCTCACACATATTTTCAGCTCTGCCCACAAATTCTCTATGGGACTGAGACCAGGTCCAGCTTAAGGACAACACTGACTTTTTGTCCTTCAGCCACTTTGTAACTAATTCGGCAACACGCTGGAGGGTCATTGTCCATTTAAAGACCCAATTGTGTTCAAGCTTTAACTTCCTGACTGCTGTCTTGAGATGCAGCAAAACTTCCCCACATCATGATGCTGCCACCTCTGTACTTCACAGTTGGGATGATGTCCTCAGGCTTGCAAGAATCCACTTTTTTCCTCCAAATGTACCGATAGTCATTGTGGTCAAACAGTTCAACTTTAGTTTCATCAGACCACAGGACATTTCTCCAAAATTAAGGTCTTAAACTGTAATCTGTCTTTTTCATATTGTTTTCAGAGTAATGTCTCCTTCCTCTCTGAGAGGCCTTTCAGCTCATGTTAATACAGGACTCATTTCTCTGTAGATAATGACTCTCTGACTAGCTTCCGCAGCATCTTCACAAGGTCTTCAGCTCTTGTTCTGTCGTTGTTACACACATTTTGCACCAAAACAGGTTCATCTCAGGAGCACCGAACCCATCTCCTTCCTGAGCGGTATGATAGCAGGACATTCCCATGGTGTTTATACTCGAGGATAAATGTTTGAACAGATGAAACTTCAGGCATCTGGGAAATGTACCCAAGGATGAACCAGTGTTTTGGAGGTTGACAGTGTTTTTCCTGATATCTTGGCCGATTTCTTTTTGACTTTTTCCATGATGTCACACAAAGAAGCAGTGTGTTTGAGATGTGCCTCCAAATAACTCAAATGTTATCAGCTAACCAATCAGAAGCTTCCAGAGCCATGATGTCATCGTCTGGGCTTTCCCAAACTGTTTAATGGCACAATAATCTTAGTGTATGTGAATGCACATCTTTCAAGAAAGTAACAAAATATGTTATATTTCATTATTCATGCATTTAACCAATAGAAATAATTTTGGGAATCCTAACTGACCTAAAACAGGAAAGCTTTAGTCTGATTTAATGTGAGACAATAAAAAACAAATAGCTTTTATTACAGCTCGTCTTGATTATTGTAATGCACTGTATTGTAGGCATTAGCCAGACCTCTCTAGCCCGTCTGCAGCTTGTTCAGAACTCTGCTGCTTGTTTGTTAACTCGGGCCCGTAGGCGCGAGCACATTACTCCCATCTTGGCGTCCCTTCATTGGCTCCCTGTGCACTACAGAACTAATTTTAAGCTCCTGTTATTTGTTTTTAAATGCTTGAACAACTTGGCCCCACCATATCTATCTGAGCTGCTTCAGCCTTACTGCCCGCCCCGATCCCTAAGATCAGCTGATCAGTTACTGCTGACAGTCACTAAAACTAGGCTGAAGCTCAGAGGCGACAGAGCATTTGCTGTTGCTGCTCCCAAGCTCTGGAACAATTTACCCCTGAGTGTCAGACAGGGCTCCTCTCTTCCTGTTTTTAAATCTCTTTTAAAAACACACTTTTATTCTTTGGCTTTTAACACACCATGATTCTTGTCTTGCTTGGCACCTTAAGACATACCTGCCATGAACCTGAATGTGTATGTCTTTTTATTTATTTATTTTTATTTTTCTCCCCTTCTTATTGTTTTTATCTATTGTACAGCACTTTGGTTAGCCCTGTTTTTTTAAAATGTGCTATAGAAATAAAGTTGATTGATTGATTTATACAGTGTATGTAAACATCTGGTTTCAACTGTATGTACAAACAAATTTTGCAGAAAAACTTGTGTTAAAAAATCATTACAGAAGACATAGAATATATTTACCTGGCATGGTTATATCTGTGTAGCTGGGCCTCTTGTCACTCAAGGCTGAGAGAGGTTTGGTGGCTGAGATGGAGCCAGTCACAGAGTGTCTCTGAAACGGCAAATAGAAATACACAAAAAGAAAGTCATCTATAGTTGCCTGAAGCAGACAGTGTGGATGATGGCTCTCTTAATAATATAGATAGTTAGGAATTTATATTTATCTACGAACAAGCGGCACGCTGATATCCCCCTGCCCCTGAGGGTCTTTAACAGTGAATGTTTTAGTTTTAGTGTTTCTCTTGACTGGAATTAAACAGGACATACAAATATATGTCCTTTAGAATTAATATTGTTTGATTCCAAGAACTAAAGCATTAAGAAAGACACTCAAATAGGCTGATGGTGTTCAGCGGCACGGACATGTTTGGGTGTGTTTCAGATCGACTGAAACTAAGTTCAGAGAAAGTTTTTCATCTTTGCTGATAAAGATTTGGAGGGAGAATATATTTTCAGCATTAACTGTCAGAGTCAAGCCTGTTTGCTTGTTTGTTCGCAAAATGTCTCATGAAGCACTGGACAAATTTTAATAAAACTTCCAGAAATAATTTGATGCACATTTACAACTGATTACCTTTTTATTCAAACCCAATTCAAATTGGCCACCGCAGGTAATCCACATTAGCCAACATAAAAATGTGTCTAACTCAGCCAGCTGAACAGATATTAAACTGAAAGTGGATGTGGTAGTAGCTGAGAGTCATTAACAACTGTGGTGGGTAGGTTTTTTTATAAGATAACACCTGACTATGTTCTATCTAAATGGCCACAGCCTATGAGTTTTCACCAAATGACTCTGTTACTCTTCACTGAAACCAGACTGACCTTGCTTCCCGTCTCCTCCTTGACTCTGGAGGTAGAGCTTTGATACGGAGCTTCCCATTCGGGCCTGGGACTCTGATGTTAATTCTTAATGTCGTGCACCATACATAAATAAACCTGTTTGACTGTTTTCATCTAACAGTGCCTGGAAATTGATTTTTTTCCACGACACAACACATACTTTGAGAGTTATTACATGAGACAAAAAGACAACTCCATCATTTTACATCATAAGATGCTTTTAGTCTAAAACTCTGAGATGAAAGGCAGCGAGTGATATGCTAGAGTTTAATTAATAATGAACCTAAACGTCTTGAGAAAGAATTATTGTGTATTTAAGCCTTTTTCTTTCCTCATCATAAATGCCAAGTTGTTTTTTTAGTGTTTGGTAAGCCAACAACTAGTTTCCAAATTCAAGGCAGAAATCTGATAACCTCAAATACAATAAATTAAAAGGTAAAATCAGTGTTTTGTAAAAACTGTTTGTGGTATCGTAAAGTAAAACACAACAGAAAGTTATGACTACATGACCATAGTAGTAAAAGGCCTATTTCCAGTACCTGTATGGGCGAAACGGCAGCAGCTGGGGGAGTCTTCATGGGGCTGGGGCTGAGGGGGGTCCGAGGTAAAGGGGGAGCTGAGGCTGTTGGAGCCACAGAGGCACCGTTGGGAGGTGGACCTACATTAAAAAACAGATGCAAATAAAGCTGTCTAAAAACCCATTCTGAACCTAAAACTAATCTTTTGTTGTAAATTATGGAAACCAAAATGATTGCTCTGCCAAAGGAACAAGGTATAAATAGATTTCTAATAAGAAACGACAAATAAGAAAACATCTAAATTATGTTGTATTATTAAATATTGAATTTTAAAAGACGGAGCAAATAATTCATTCAATAAATAAAAACTGATGATGTTTTAGACCGTGGTACCTTGCGAGGCACTGTCGAAGCTCTTGATGAGTGTTTTCACAGTGGGGGAGGGTTCTGAAGAGGTGGAGGATCTCCGGCTCAGCCCCATCCCTTGTCTGAGAGCTGCCAGGTCCCTTTCCACCGCATTCATGTAGTTGTACACTCTGCCTCTTTCCTCTTCCTGCCTGAAAACACACAGGTCAGGTACACACTCAGGACTTCTCTGTGCAGTCAGCTTCTATATATAACTGTAAGATTAGCATACACGATCACAAATATGTGTTTATAAACGTCCTGCATGTTTGTTTAGAAACCCTTGGACAAGATATCTTCCGGTCAACGTGACCAGAGGACATTTTCCACACGTCTTACTTGCGGCTCTTGACCTCGTCCAGCTCTTTGCTCAGCTTCTCATTCTTCTCCTGGGCTTCCTGCAGACGGCGTCGCAGATCTCCTATTTCTTCCTGTGCTTCGGACTTGATGTCATTGGCGATGACAACAGCCGTCTGCAGATCGGCCTGGAACTGGCGCCACTCCATTGACTCCTCCTGCGCACGATCACACACAAAAAGAGGTAGCTGAGCATTATTCTAATCATTGTTGGGTTGTCATCGATTTGATGAACTAGTTGAATTTCTGCATGAGTTCCTGCAGAAACACTAAATAAAAACAGCCCTTAAGGAAGCTCCAAAGCTTCAGATTTGTTCTCCAAATTGGCCTTAGCACCAAATGTTTGAAGCTTAGCTGCTCCTTAAAACTGGTGTTTTAATAGAACATAGCAAAAGGTTTTGTGAAGTAATAGAACAAGAGGCAATAAGTCATACAGTCTATAAATTACATGATAGTCCTGTAAATTTCCTGTTTATTGTGAGCTTGTTTTGTAGTTTTTTTTCTTTTCTTCAGAGGCTTGTTCAAAATAATAACTGATACTGATAGAGCTGTGTATCATTATTAATCAATTAATTTGTAGTCATTTAACTTTTCTCATGTCATTTTATGAAAACATCAGTAGATCTGCTGATAAAGGGGGTTTTAAAGTAGCCGGCAGCCGGCAAAAATTAGCGTATAAAACTTTAATTCAGCTGCGTTTTCGCTGGATATTTTTCACTGATTGACCAAAAATCTTTAGTAAATGTTTGCCTAGAAGAGTCCCTGTGTTTTCCCCGATCTGCATAGCGATGCAAAATGTAATTTTATTCTCAATAATTGGTGATAATCTTCTTCCCCGAGTTTGTTTTTGATTATTTTTGTCAACCTCTGGGTGCTGCTATTGTTGTAACACCACCACTGATTGGACAAGAGTTCTCATTTATCTGCCGAGGCTTCTGATTGGTCGATGTTGGGAGCGTGACACTGTGTCGTTTTCCAGGCAGTGGATGACAGTATAATGTCAGAGAAAAGAACTGTTGGATTCTACCAACCAAAAAGAAGGCCAAGACCAGTGATTTCAAATCTCCAGTCAATAAGTTTTTATCCAAATCTATTTTACAAGATTCCTTACTTCAGATTTACTGCTTTGGGAGATAGTTCCTTGTCTTGGCTAAATTAATTCTTCATCTGATTATCTGAAAACTCTACCAGTCCTTCCAAAATGCCAAACATTCTGACAAATTGTCCTTAAAAACTGATTTTGGCCTCTCCAAACACTCTCCTAGACTTGTTCCAAATACCATGAAAATTCATTTCTGATGTTCTAAATGTAAAATGTTCTAATTTGGCACTCAGCACTGTTCTTCTCTTAATGGATGGTCAGCCCCCTGCTTTTTTCTAAATAGCCTCCTACTCCTGAAACTTTTGAACCCCGACTGATATTCTGTTCCAGAAAGGAGGTTCAACAAACTCCACGAGGAGGGTTAACTCAACTTAACAAGAGGGGAAACTCTGGGTTTTCAGTTCCAGAACAGCTGATTACAACGAGGTTAATCAACTCTTAGCCTTGAATTAAGAATGTGCATGTGCGCAGTAAAAAGTCATTATCGATGGAGCCCCGATATCCTGATTCACCTAAAATGTTTCTGAATACAAGTATGCAGTCAGTTGTAATGGAGGCAAACTTGGTGGTGTCACAGCAAATTTCTGTACTGTATCAAATCTACAGTACAGAAATCCAGTGAAGGAGTAATACAGGCAGCATCTCCTTAAGATTATAAGAATCTCTTTCAGTAAACTTTCCAGTAGGCAGATTTAGTTCAGAGTGTGTTACCATGGAGACAGACTTATGCCCTGTTTACACAAAGCCGATCTCATGGAAACATTTGAGATTTTCCAATGCTGACTGGGAAAAAGTTACACGTTTACACGTTAATGCTGTGAATGTAGAATCCACTGTAGTTTCCATGCCAGGTCACTAGCTGGCTATGACATGCACACGGACACCAGTCTCTCAATCATGAAAGCAGTTCCATCCAAAATGGCGAATACAGGGACG
Source organism: Kryptolebias marmoratus (assembly GCF_001649575.2). Lineage (NCBI taxonomy): Eukaryota > Metazoa > Chordata > Actinopteri > Cyprinodontiformes > Rivulidae > Kryptolebias > Kryptolebias marmoratus. The sequence goes on along the minus strand of NC_051430.1, from coordinate 7,806,208 downwards.
TTCGTTGGGACTCCCATGAGGTTGGGCTGCCGCTACATGTTGAAAAGGCTGAGTAGCACAAACAGCACTCTGTTAAATGCCATTACTACTGTTGTTGACCTATTTGTGCAGAACAGCTACTGACTGCAGCCATTCGTAGTTTATGTGATATTTCAAAGAGTTCGAAAAGTTTCACTCTGAGACCTGGGTTCAAAAGGTTTCAGTGTCAGAGAATCCACTTGCCGTTGTTGTGTACAAAAAGTCGAAGCGATACAGAAATGTTCCGGTTTCCCTGAAAAACAGCGTTGTTTAAACTGGGCCTCAGGTTAACTTACTCAGAGCTCCTCATAACCAGCCTCCTGGAATCTCCCTCGCTCAGCTGCCAGCTGACTCCATGTTGGATAATACAAACAGTTCACACTGGAGTCCTGACTACAGGAGACTTTTTGGGTGCATTTTAATGACAAGTATAAAAACTCACACAGGACAAATGGTCTGAACAGCTGGTCTGAACAGGGTCAGAGAATCACTGGTGTTTACCTCACGAATGCAAATGCAGAAGTCAATCTTCTCACATATTTGACCTATAGTTAGTTGAATCTAAGTTTGGGCAGCCTCAAATAGGCCCATCTCTTTCTGCACTGATATTTTTACATAAATATGCTTTGAAGGAGTGCAATTTACCTCACACTTGTTGCAAAAGAGAAAAGAAATATGGCTTTATGAAAACATTTCAGACTAAATCCTTTGCTATTAATAAAACCTGCTGGGTGAATCATTTTGTACTCCAAGTCACTTTGTGTCGCTCCACATGTGGCTGAGGCAACCGGCTGCCAGTGAGGTTTACTGGGGAGAGTTTTGATAGACACTGAATGTCTTCAGTTTGAGCATTTGCTTACCCTCAGTCGGCGATGAAGAGTTTTAATCTCTTTTTCCATGTCATGCTTCTGATCTTGCAGCTTTTTCACAGAATCTGAAAAGAAACAGAAAATTACAATGGTTGCAGCTTGCTGCCAAAAGGCAACAGTAAAACAGAATCAATCATATAAAGTCTTCATAAGAATTTAGTACACTTTTTGAAATGTTAAAAACTAGTTCGTATGAGGATAAAATCTCTGTCCCTCACTAGGTTTTTAAATTACATAAACACAACATTCAGTGAATAACACGAGTCATTAAGTATTTATTTAACAAACACCAAACCCAGATGGAGATGCAGTTTGTAAAATAAATAAATGTAGCAACTAGTTATGGTTAATTAGTTGCCTTTAGCAGCAATGACTTGATGTAATTGCAATCTTCAAGTCTTTCTCAGTGCTGGTGAGGACCTGCTTTAGTTTATACTGCTTCGGTTCATTGTGGTAAAGAGGCAACTGTTTATGTTCAGCTCTCGGCCTTTTCCCAAAACAGTTCCATGTTACGGCTGCAAAGACGAGCCCCATTCTTCAAGGTGGTATCTCACAGGGCCGCGACTGTTTCAGACTAGTTGGCGACTCAAAATTGTGACAAAACAGGCAGATTTTTCGTTGCAGGTCACTGAACTCTGAGTGTTTGAGACCAAACAACCAGCGAGCCACGAGGTCGCAAAGTTTTTAAACATGCTCAAAGGTTACAGGACTATAAGCTTCTGTGACTCGTACAAGGAAACTGAGACCCACTGCAAACATTGCGAGACATTCTGGAGACCATCTTGAATGCTGCTCGCCATCTAGTAGCAGCCCAGAGAGATACATACGACCTTAAGCTGCCTCCGGCTGTTCATAAATCAAAAAACAGTGTGCAGAAATGTGAGGAAGTACCACCTTAAATCCGGGACAAATGGACAGACTGATTTTAATGTGAGCAAACCTAAGCAAGACATTAGTCATATAAACAGGCTGAAGTTATGCTGTTTGCTCACAACAAGCAGAAAAAGATCACTTTAAAAACCGTATCAGTAAGGAGTAAAACACAAAGCCCCTAATAAAATGATAAGTTGACATCAACCCTCACTAATAAAGAATCCAAATGTTTCTGCCAAATACCCGTTGTTCATGCTTTGGGCTATTTTTGCACAGACTGAACTGTATTATTGCTCTTTTTCAAAGATCTACTGGGAAAATAAACTAATCACAGCCAATAATGCTGTTATAACATGGAGCTCTTATTAATTTATTGAGGTTCTGTACACAGATTGGAGTTTATTTTTGGTCCTAAAAAGAAGATTGCACATTTTGTTTTATTTCTAATTTTGAATAATGAGAGGATGATTAAGCTGGCTATTTTATTGTTCAAGCAAAGTGCTGCCCCTTGACTGCTGATTAAAAAATTGATTAAAAAGTGTTAAAAAAAAAAAAGAACCTGGACAACAGAAAAACTAGTTCACTTTTTAAAATTAACTCAATAATGTACTAAAAAAAATCATGATGTATAAATGTATAATTTAAAGTTTGGAGATTGCATCAAGGTTGCACTTGGGTTACAATTTGTGTTTCCAGCTCACTCACTCTCAAGGTCGGAGATTATGAGGTTGTCGTGGAGTTTCAGAGCTCGATGCTGCTCGACTTCGTCTTCCAGCTCGAAGATGGTTTCCTTCATGTCTGCGATCTCCGTGTCCTTCTCCTGCAGCTCCAAGCGCTGCTTCTCCAGAGCCCGCTCCTGCTCGGTCATCTGCTGCTGCGCCTGCTCCTGGAAGTCTCTGTACTCCCTGTTCAGCTGCAGACACAGGACGAGAGGCGTCCTTTAATAAATCATCTACAAGCTTTCAGATAATTAGGTGACAAATGTGGTGTTATATGATTTTCTGAACAAATTCATACATTTATGCTCTGTTGTTACGCACTATAAACTTAATTTAATGTAGATCCTACATTTAAATTTAGCTTCTAATTTCAGGACATATTCTAAACTTTACTTTCAACTTTGAACTTTTACCAGACCTTGCTGAAAGTCTCCTGCAGTTGGTTGAGCTCTATATGCGCTTGTTTTAGCTCCTCCTGCATCTTTGTAGCTTTAGCTTCGGCCTCCTCTTTGCCCAGCCGTACCCCCTCCAGCAGCTGGCAGATGTCATTTTTGTCCCCCGCAGTGTGAAGAGAGTACAGCTCGGCCACCCTCTGCCTCTCTTGGTCCAGCTGGGCTCTGCAGCGGCTCAGCTCGGCCTGGTCATTGCTCACCGCCACCTTGTACTCCTCCAGCACTGCTCCCATGGCAGCTCGATCCTGTCTCTCCGACTCCAGGATGCGCTCCATCTGGTGGTTCCTCTCCTTCAGAGCTCCAATCATCTCCTGAGCCTCAGCGTTGTCCTGCTCGGCCATCTTCAGTGTGTTGGACAGGTGCTGCTGCACTCCCAGCAGCTGCTCTCTCTCAAAGCGGGCATTATCTGCCAGGTCTGCGTAGCGCTGCTCCAGCTCCAAATAACGACCACTCTTGATATCCTCCTCCAGAACATAGGATATATGATGTTCATCCAGCAAGGAGCGCAGATACTCGATCTGTCGGCCGTAAAGCTCCAGCTTGTCACTCTGCTGGCACAAGGAGTCCATGAGGATGACCTTCTCCTCGCCAAGCCGCTCGTTCTCTCCATTCAGCTCCTGCGTGATTTGCTGCAGATCAGCCAACTCCTGTAACGTGGCCTGAAGCTCCTCAGAAGTGCTGTGCTGGTTCTCCTCCATCTGGTGGATGCGCTCTGTCAGACAGGCCACTGACACCTCGCTGGCATTGCCGCTGCTGCCCCTCCTGGAGCGCTCTGTGCTCGGAGCGCACTCCGACTCGGATGATGAGGAAGCTCCAGATGGGGCGTCCAGAGCGTCGTCACTGGAGGTGACAGCTTGGTAGACCTCACTGGATTCACTGTCGAGGTTGTCTGCTGAGCCTCCATGCTGGTGTCCTGTGAGCAGATCCTCTAAAGAGCCGGGGGCGGAGCCTTCCACTGATGACGTCAGCGTACCTGTGCAGCCACCATCACTGTGAGCACTGCTGGTTGCCAGGTCTGGACTCAAGGATGCGTAGCTGAACAGCTTGTCTGAGCCGTCCAGCCTCTGTTCCAGAGAGAACCCCAGCGCGTTGAGCCGGTCTTTCAGCATGCGGTTCTCGCTCTTGAGCAGGTTGAGCTCCTCTCTGATGGCCTGGTTCTGTTCTTGTAAGAGAATCAGGGTGGACTCCACGTCAGCTGCTGTAATGGCTGAAACCTGAGGCTTCTCAGCCTCTTCAACTTCTTCCCGCGGTGACGCATCTTTACCGCTGAGGCCAAGCTGGGCCCTCATGCCCCTCAGCTCGCTGCGAAGGTGAAGGATCTCCACATCTTTGCTTTTCGCCAAACCGAGCAAGTCTTTTACTTTGGCTTCTAGAGCCACCTTATCGCTGATCTGACCATCCGATTTAGACTTGCTCATCCGACCCTCTGACTCTGCCAGGATCTGATTCCGGGAGCGTTTTCCTGACGCCACATCTCCTGCGGTTCCTGAAACCAGCTGCTTTTTAGCAGCTGAAGTCCTTGATGATCGAAGACGGTCTCGAGACGAGTTTTGTTCCTTGGAAGATGCTAATGTCGTACGCTTGGACAGAGAACCTATATAAAGAGAATAGTAAATGTATAATTTGAACTACAAAAACTTAACTGAACACATTATTATCGCCTACCACAAAAAAATCAAGAGTCACTGGACTTATTTTAATGAAACTCTCAGATGGTAATCACTGGATGAACATCTATGACTGAACTTTAGGAGCCAGCCCAATTCAAGATGGCTGCCACAGTCAACTGAACCTCGAAAACACAAAGATGACTACAACTCAGTCAATATTACAGATATTGAGCTAAAATTTGGTGTGGTTGTAGCTGAGATTAATTAACAACACATACTTTAAGTTCTACTTGATGTGCGGTGCGGGGGTACCGAAACTTGGTGTCATTTGTGGAGACAATGGAAGAGTTATGGACAACGTTGGCCCTGTGTTGTTGCTGTTTTTTTAAACTTATGGGGATTCTCCTGAGACTTCAGGAAGAGAGGCAGTGGAAGAAATGCTCTGGATGCCACGATTGTTGCATGGAGTAGAACAGCTGTTATTCGCTAGAGATTTCAGGTTTTACAGCGCCTTCAACTGGGGGACAGATGACATAAATGTTGCTGGGTAAGCTAACGCTGTTGTTTATAGTCCTATTACTTCGCTACCATTTTCTTCGCTTTTTATGCTTGCATCTGGTCACACCCACGATTAATTAGTGAACAGGAGCTAAGCTCGCATCACCCACGAAAGCAGGGCCGGCCTGCTGGCCCTACTCCAAAGCAGGGACCAAAAAAGCAGGGACCGGCCTCGAAAAAATGCCGGTGGAAACGCGCGCAAAGCAAGCCGAGTAGAGTGGAGTCTTGTCGTCAACTCTGTTTACGTTAGCAAAATATCTTATGAGATACTGGAGCCATTCCAAATGAAGATGGCTACCACAGCTAAATAACATTAGCAAAAATGGCTATATCTCCGTCAATTTTACAGACATTTAGCTAAAATTTGATGCACCTGATGGTCATCCACAACACACATTCTCAGCAGGATATCTGTGGATAATGTTGTTTTCAAGGTTTGACCAAAACAGCTACAACACTTTTTTCAACATGAGATGTTCTTAGTCTAACGCTGCTAGCCTTTAATTTTACTGATGTAATGTCAGATACCTGATGCTGTCTTTGGCTTGTTTTCCAGGTTGCCTGCACTTCCAACAGAAGCAGTCTTCTTGGTCTTAGTGACAGTACTACTCGATGCAGGATTCCCTCCAGCCATAGCTGCTAAAAGATCATCACTGCTTTTCACCTGAAAGGCCAAAAGCAACACGGTCACACACAGACGCATAGTTTCAACTACATCCAGGCAGATTGGCCGAATGACGAGTTTCACCTTGGACAGAGGGGCAGTGGCGACACTTTTGGCCGCAGACTTTCCGGTGCCAGCGGGGGCAGCAGCCTCCGACTTCCCTCGATCTCCGCTGACCTTACTTGCCGCTGGCCGAACCGACTTCTTCATAGTGAGCGCTCTGATGCAGACACATTTACAGCTCGGTCTGTAGACAAAGGAAGGTAGGAGGAGAAAAGAAACGCACATCAGCGTGGAGAGTGATAGCTCCAGTTTTCCATGAGAGGGGCATTCTTTCCACGAGACTAATCTTTCACTTTGTACTGAGACCACGTAAAGGAGTTGCTCACATTTAAAAACCTGCCTTGGTTATTCATAAGTCTGGGAGGTACAGTAAGTGTGACATTATTAATTATCTCCAGCCACCAAAAGGTGGAGTGTGTGTGTGTTTGTTTGGCGGTCTGTTAGGAAAATATCCCATGAACTACAGGACAGATTTTAATGAAACTCTCAGAAAGTAACAACTGGATGTACATCTACGGCTGATTAACTTTTGGAGCCACCGAAATTCAACATGGCCACCACAGCTAACTGACCTTAGAAAATGCAAAGATGGCTATAATCCAATGAATTTCACAGATATCATGCTCAAACCTGGTGTGGTTGTGGCTGAGAAATATTCAAAACCAATGCTCCAATCATTGCATCTCAGAACATTGCATGAGTTCAGACATAACGCAGGTTTGATCAAAATGAATACAATTCTGATTTCTCAACATAAGATGATTATACTTTAAAGCTCTCACATTAAAGCCAGCGGGTGATATGCATTCCTTCAAGGAGTGCTAAATCTTTGATTTTCTTTCTTAATTGCAGTAACGTTCAGCAGCTGACAAGTGATTTCAGAAAAAAAAAAAGAATTAAAAGATTCCAGAGATGAACCAAAACCTCCACCAGATGGCTCTCGTGTGTTTGTGACTATCGGTTAAGTTCACACTTACACATCCAACGACACAAATAAACACTTTATTGCTGTTCCAACTCTGTGAGCTTTAAAATTCAGTCCGAAGACTAAAAAAATAAAGGCAGACAAAATACCTTTTTAGTTTTTTTTCTTTTTCTTTTTCTTTGCTGTGATCTGCAGCAGACCCAAATAAGGAAAACTAAATTCCTTCACAGATCAAACAGGAAACTTGAAGCAGAAAAAAAAAAGTTTTCTGAGGAGAAAAAATGAGTTACCAAACAAGGCTTTTCAAGTCACTGTGCCTTGAGTTTTAGGGCAAGTCACTCACAATCATCATCGCTTCATTTTAAAAATCCAGAGAATCCAGAAAAAAAAAAAATCCTAAAAGCAAATGAATCTGAGCAGATTCTGTAGGGTGCTTTGTCGGGCTGTGTCTTTAATTAGTAACAGATTATTCTCTCAGCAGACCTGGATACTGGAGTTTCAATTTCCCCAACAAACCCTTTTATGATTTGGCAGCAAACAAGATGTTGATTTTGGCTTGGAGTATTTTTGTTTTTAAAAAGAAGCTTGTGCAAAACCTATAAAACAAGTTGTGCCATGATGGCAAGAAAATTGATTTGGGGCACAGCAAGACAAAATATTTCAGCACAAACTTGGATGAATTGGGAGATGTATTAAGGTAAAAAAAAAACAGCTGAAGTGATTTATTGCAACAGGAAACCTAAATACAATCTTTATCTGAGGAAATGTTCAGTTGTTTCCCTTCAGCAAAACAAAACAAACAAAAAAAAACATGGTTGTTTAGATAAGGACATAAATATAATCAAGCACAAGACTTTAAATAGAAAACTCAGAGGCTGACAGTCAAACTACAACAGGACCACAAAGTTTTAAACAGTTCAGTGAGTAAATCTATTTTGAATTTTAGCTTTTTAGCTAAAAACACAATATGGAAACAAACATGTTTTCCTGAACATTATCCCCATTATAGATTTGCAAAGACATTTAAGAACAGAATGCTATTGATTGAGAAGAATTTGACAACTCGTGAGATGCTGCTGAAAAGCCTCTTAAACGCCACAATGTTCATGTCATAAACTGATAAGTGCAATTTTATTAAGAGCTGCAAGCTCTTTATGGATCCTAGTATGTAGAATTACACAGCAGGTGGTTTACTGAGAAAACAAAATCAGCCCAATATTATTCTCATATCGATGGTTAATGTGTCCTCAAATTAAAAATCTGTAAGAAAAATTACCATGTGAGTTTGTTTACCCACGGAAACAGATGAGGTGACTGAAAATAGATCAACAATGGAGACGTCCGGGGCTGTTTGGGACGGAGGAGTCAGACGGTGTGATGGACTGGTTTGTATTTGTGCTCTGACTAGCTGAGTAAAGTATGCAGATAAAAAGATAGGTTGGGCTGAAACGGTAAACATGCCTGTCTAGGAGTTTTCCAGAAGTCCTGTCTGTTTGAACGCTGATCTCTGTCTTAATGGCGCTCCACCGTTAAGATCCTCGATATTTATTGACAGCTGTCTCACTTGTTATTTCTCTTTTCTTATAAATCTTATATTTCCACCTGAATGTCTTCTCCAATGTCATACGATTGTCTGATTCCACCACGTTCGTTCATCTCTACAGAGTACGACCAGCCTCATGTAGACAAATCACCTCACTCAAGCTTCCACTTGGTTTCCGGCAAATTATGCCAAGTGCTTTGTTTACACTGAGCGTGGACCCGCATTTCAGAACTGCATATCAATAAAAAAAACTACTGGGGTAAAGTCTCTCAAGCTGAACCATGTGATATAGTTCAGGATAACTTTTTTATGTTTAATTTTTATAGTTTGCAAGGAGTACCTTTAATCAGGGTTTGTACGCTTTTCCCAGTGTAAAATTCAAGCACATGTTCATATGTTCATGTTCATATTTTGGACCGAGAAGACAGATGGTTCGAGAGGGGGGTAAAAGAAGCCATTTATGTCAAAAAGGAGAAACCAACATTAAACAGAGGAGGAGGTCTCAGATTTCAGCTTTCAAAAACATATAATGGAGCTTTAGGCCTGATCCCCAGTCAGTTTCACTCCAATCAACACCTGCACTC
>NC_051430.1:7776803-7797228 GCF_001649575.2 Kryptolebias marmoratus | reverse complement strand
CAATCCAGCTTACATCACATCTCAGCTTTAAAAGCTCAACTCCACACTCTCTATTTCTGAATTGAGAAAGCTCCTCGGATGAGAAGCGAAATGTCTTCAACTACAGAATAGAAGTCCAGTTGTTTTTTGTTTTTTAACCTTTTTCGAATTTACCATGACCTGAATGACTGAGAATCTACACCAGTATTCTTTCGTGTCCAAACTAATTTTGAATACAGGCTTAGAAAAGGAACAGCCAAAGCAGCCACTCAAAGGACACATGTGCCTCTTCAAGCAGAAGAATGATCCGAAGAAGCTGCTCGCTGGACGAATATTTTGCTGTGACAAGCCTCAGAAAAGTCCTCCAGGAGTCCGACTTTCCATAACGCACCTATGGCATGCCATGGATAAACAAACATTGGCTCAATCAGGTTTGTGGGCTGACTCCAGACTCGGTTGTTCTGCCAGATACAGTATGAAAAGAAAACATTCAAACACAATAACTGGGACTTTTAATAAAGCCTTTATCATAAGAGCCTTTCATTATGATTTTAGTCATGATGACTAAGATCTGTAATCATGATGAGAAGGAACAGTTCCTTCATAAATGTTTTGGTCAAGTCTTGGGAGATCTCGCAAAATGTGTTCATGCTCAGAGTATATGCTGGAGATGACTGTTGGCTACTACCACGCTAAATTTTAGCTCAATATTTGTAAAACTGACTGAGTTGTGGCCATTTTGTGTTGGTTCAGGTCAATTGGCTGTAGCAGCCATCTTGAATTGGGTTAGCTCCAAACAGTAATCAGTTGTAGATGCACATCTAATGATTGCTTGTTGAGGTTTTCATTAAAATCTGTCCAGTGGTTCATGAGATATTTTGCTAACAGACACAAACAAAGGCAGAGCAATAACGAAGCTAATCCCTTTTCTTGTTTGTCCGTTTAAACCTCATCTGTTTTGTGCATCAAAGTGCAAATATTGGCAGCGCTCTCAGTAAGTTTCTAGTTGCACAGGGCGTTGTTCCCTTTCCACTGACTCGTGCGCCGAGCGACGAGACAGTTTTCTGAATACCTGAATGTGTGTCAACGCAGATGTCTGAAACGGAGAGCTGCTCGCCAGAGCACAGCGCTTTTCATCAGGTCCGAAGAGACGTGGGAGCTGACGCTGGGGACCAGCAGGGCAGCTAAATGGGCTAGAGGCAGCAGCTTTTTCTCTTCTACGCTATCCTGTGTTTTGTTCATATCCCATCTATCCAGTTCGTTCATCCACACTTCACTTTTACTCGTCTCAGTTTGGACAGCTCAGTAAAAACCCTGTTTGTTTTTTTCTCATTACTGTGGTTCACATCCATATCTGCAAATTACAATATCAGAAACAACTGCCTGTGTGTCACAAAACAAAACACTGTTCATTTGTCTGTACTGTTAGCAAAATATCTCATGAATCACTGAACAGTTTTTTTTTAATGAAACTTTCAGAAAGTAATCACTGACTGTACATCACCTTGTTAACTTTAAGAATCAACATGGCCACCACAGCAAAGAGTTTTTAGCCAACACAAAAATGTCTACAACTCTGTCAATTTTACAGATATTGAGCTAAAATTTGGTGTGGTGGTAGCTGAGATCGATCTCCAACTTATATCCTAAGCACTAAGTGATCACAGAAGATCTGTGTTTAAAACTTTAATAACTGATGGGATAAACTGTTTGTGAGGAAAACCTCTCATGAACCACTGAACACGAATTAATGCAACTTGATTAGTCTACACAAATCTGGCTGTACCTCAGTGAATTTCACAGACACTGATTAAAAATTTGTTGTGGTAGTAGTGGAGAGGCATTCACAGCACATCTTCCAAGCCCTAACGGATCAAGTGAGATCCGTGAGAATCCGTGAGATACTGTGAGATCAAGCGAGATCTCACCGCATCACGTGAGATCGTGCATAATTTTATTTTCAAGGTTTAACCAAAATGGCTTTTCAACATAAGATGATCTTAGTCCGCAACATCGGGGTGAAACGCTAGCCTTTTAATTTGAGTAGAAAGTTGTGTTTATTCACATGTGAACAACATGTCAAAGCTGTGTAACTTTCCGGACATCTAATGCAGATTGTTGCAAGCTGAGGACCACTGACACCCGACCCGATTCGAACTGGACCTACAGTATTCCGTCCGAGCTTGAATGAAAGCAACGGATCTGATTCAAGGCTCCCCAAAGGAAACAAGGGAGCACAGTGTTCTTAGAAAAGCATGGGACTGAGGAGGGGGGAAACACAAAGAATAAACAGCCAGGGTAGAGAAAGGCGGTGGGGGTGGTAGTGGTCTTGTAAATACCCCTTCCCTGCTCCCCTCCCTTTCTCATGCTTTCACTGCGGGGAGGCATGTCCTTGCCATAACAGCGACTTCCTGCAGTGGCGTCTCCCATAAAAAGAAAACTCGAGAGTCAACTCGACAGGGGTGACCGTTCGAGGACATGGAGGCACCGGCCCTGCCTGAGACAGAGCAGACTCCGTCAAGCCTTGGATTTACCAAAACATACATTAATATTAGGCACGACTGGAATGCAGTTTATCTAACAAGTTTTAAAGTGTAGCCTTCAGTCACGAGTCTTTCACCATAAGTAATTTATTGTCCTGCAGCCACAGATTAAAGGCATCCAAACAAAGGCCCTGGTTAATATAATCATGTGGTAATGTCAGTCAGTGCAAGAAACAGAATCAGTACTGTAGAAAATGATGTTTTCAGTAAAACACAAACTTCTCTTCTCTTTATGAACAACGGGGAAGATTTAAAATTTCTCCTTCCTTCTGTTGAACAGCCCACGTAGGTCATCTTTTCCTAAAAGCAAAACTAATGATCAAAACAGGGCCCCAAAGACGAATACTGTTCACATAACTCACATCCCTGGTAAATGATTTAAAGCTGCGGGTGATATGTTGCTCTTTCTAGGAAACTCTGGGAGAGACTGAGAGTATACCAGAACATTTTAAAGATGACTGAATCAGTATGGCGTCAAGAGGACAGCCAAAAGACTGAAAATCTGCAACAACAGAGCTCAGTCTGATGATTCTTCTCAGGTGCCTGGGAATTTTACATCGTCCTGGGCAACAACACGACCTGAGTTAACCAGAAAAACAAACAAAAACTCCATTCAAATACACACGTGGGTATTTAACTAACCCACCACCTTGGCGTAAAAGCGGCCAGACCTTTTTATAGATGAAGAAAATATTAGAAAAGGGCAACTTTTATTCAAGGTAATGAGCCAGAAAGCTAGTTAGCGTTATTGTCAGGCACGTAGGGAGTTAACTAACTTCCGGTTTGGTTAGACGCTTTCAAAACAAAAGCACGGGGCTAGACACGTAAGCACAACCAACAATTTACCTAATCTAAATCACATCAGAACTAAGAGATACATTTAAACCTATACACCCAACAACCTTGTCGAAATCTACAACAAATGCACCTAAACTCAGAGAGACGATAAAAACTTTAATAAAACACGAGCCATTGTCCTGTACGTAACACGAATTATGACAAAAAAAGTGAAATAAAGTGACTAACACACAAACGAAACGTGAAATAGTAAAGAGATATCCATACTTCTTGTTTAAGTTCCTATATGATATCTAAACAGCTTTCAACAATGAGTTTAAGACCACAGCCGAGAACAAAAAAAGCTCATACTGCTAATTAGTTAGGTAAAGTATAAAAAATATAAAGCACTGAATTGGTAACACCTCAAATCTGCAAAAAACATACATTTAACCAAACATAATCCCTCTCATAAAATGACGAATGAATCAAACAGCTAACAGAGAGAAGACTTGTTTTGAAATCTTTCGGTTCGTTTCAAAGTGAATCAGCTAGCTTGACAGCCGACTACGAGCTACTCAGACAATTAAACTCTGATTTATTGTGTTTGACGCTAACAACAGGAAGAAACGCGTCTCTGTAGACTTGTGTTATTCCAGACTGAGTGACTTGGTGTTTTTCCCCCCTCAGTTATTTAACCACAGCTGTCATTAGGCTGAGAGCAGCTAGTGCTAGCATGAGGCTAACGTGGTTAGCACAGGCAGACAAAAAAAATGACTGGGCTTAGTCGGGACTCTGAGACGGACAAAACAAACCTACCTGCGGTTCTCTTACATTTCCCGACCGGACGGACTGGTTGAGGCCCGGTGGGTGTCCATGTGCGGTTGTCCGGCGGTGTGCTGAGCCCACAGCCTCCAGAGGCGGCATCGGTGTGGGCTGTAGCCCGTCGGCCCCCTCCTCCGGTTGCATCACCGAGCATCACTGACCGGAGGGACTCACGGTCCTGCTGGACCAGGGCCAACTGAGGGCTTTAAACCGAACTCTCCTGCAGATATAGGGCAAAATAAAACAAAACCTATCAAACCTACAAATGTTTTTTTTATTATTATTTTTTTTAAGATTAACCTAATAAAAAGGATTTATTTTTATGGCGCAGGTTTTAAACGACAAGTAAATATCAAGGTCATTTACAAAGAAAGAACCCCAATGGTCCCTCAACCCCTTTAAAGTTTATAGTAACTATATATTTTATTAGCTCCAGCCAAACCAGACTGAAGGAGGGTGTATGACTCCGAACATTTGGATAAGAGGACAAGAAAAGAGAAAGAGACAAGAAATAAACAGAGATGCAGTTCTGCACAGAGGTTTGCAGAAAATAACAAATAAAAAGAGCAAGCATATCCTCCTGACCACCAGGAAAAAAATTATTGTCCAATCACCATTTTCTTTTTAAATTCCACAACCTTTGTAAGGTAATTAGAATATTGAAAAAAAAGATTTTATTTTTGAAATATCATGTGTCCACTATAGTGGACATCGAAACGCCATATATTTGAAACTAAACCTTGATGGCAACCAGTTTGTCCCAAAGAAAATATCCAAACATCAACATAAGAATGAATTTCACATTGACAAAACTGTCCATCATCACAGTTGTTTTGCTTTCCTGTGCTTAATTGCTATGTTACTTCAAAAAGCAATTCCCCTTCTTGGAAACACAAAGGAACACTTTGCACTTTGTGCACATCACATATGTTTTGCTCGTGCAGCCAGATCTGCGACACCTTGATGCATGTGTTTCATTCACCATCTCTGGAAGATGGATGGCACCGTAGTGTCTCAGAGCTGCATTTGGCTGTGGTTTCCACTTTTGACGTGGAGGAGTGTAGTCATCTTCGCTGTCACTTCCGATTCCTGCTTGGGCCCGAGTAATCAACTCCTCACCAAGGAGCAGTTTGAAGTTAAGGAACTTCAGTGGTTTCTTCCCCAGAAACTGTCAGTCACTCGTGTACTGAAGCCATGAGTTGGTGATTGCCAGGTAAAAAAAGTGGAAAACTGCACACACTGTCCATTTCCGAGTGCGAGAAGCCATCCTGAAGAAACTCAACAATTGGTCAACCAAGTCCACGCAACCCATGTTGGTGTTGTACTCAGCAATTGCCAGTGGCCTTGACACCTGGACAAACCTTTTGTCTTTCTTGGACCATCTTCTCCGTGTGTCCTGAGGTTCAATGCCATAGGCAAAGGATGCCATGACAACTGGCTTATTGTCCAACCACTTTATGACAGCAACTTCAGGAGGGCTTCGTCTGACAACCATCTCTGATTCACCTCTTCCTTTCTTTTTGAAGGTCTTATCCCCTATGATCTTACACTCCTTTGGAACCCTGTTACTCATTAGCGTTCCAGTTACTTTCAACCCTTTTGTCATCAGGGTGTCAAAGAGGTTGATTGTTTTAAAGAACCTGTCAAAGAACAAGTGGGTTCCTTGAAGAACAGACTCTGCCAAATGAAGAACAGCTTGTTCTCCAATGCCATTTCCTCCTGTAACTTGGAAGGTAGTCTTGCCTTGGTAAACTATAAAGTCTAAGACCAGACCAGTTGGTGCAGCCAAGACAAACACCTTCAATCCAGTTGGGCTGAGATGTGGACTGTCTTGCTTCATCTGACTCTGCATCTGCTTGCCCTGCCTGAATTTCATTCTCAGAGCTCTCTGAATCAACTTCCTCTGCTTGTGCCTGAAACATTGCATCTTCACCTTCTTCATCAGACAGCTAAATATCTGAGTCTCCATCAATAATTCGCAGTAAAATTCTCTCTGCTTCTGAGAACAACTTCCTTTCTTGTCATTTAGAAAAATGAACAGAAAAAAATAGAGCAAATAACTACAAATGTCCACTACAGAGGACAATTTTTCAACAATTAAATACTATGATAAAATAGTTCAAATACTTCATAGAATGTTTTAATATGTTGCTAAGAGACCTATATGGAATATGCCAACAACATTTAAACCAAAATGTGCACAATAAAAAGTATTATGCACTTACTTTTTCTCTTCCCATAAAATGTGCTTGTACTGATGGATGCTATTTTTCTGAATGAGGAAAAGGAAGGTACAAAAGCCCCACCCCTTCACATTTGGTATCATTGAAAAGCCCTAAATGTCCTCTGTAGATAGCAAAAGGAGTTAATTCAGTAGTATGCAGTGGGTGGAAGATATTCAAGTTTACAAATGTCCTCTACAGAGGACACATTTGAACTACTGGTACTGTATTTGTTGGGACAGGGAAAACAGTGCACTATAAATGTGTCTTTATCCATATATTATAGCAAAGAGTAGCTACGTGGTATATGTACATATATAAATATATATTACATATATAGGAGTCCTAATTAGATGCCCAAACCACCTCAGCTGACTCCTTTCGATGAGGAGGAGCAGCAGCTCTACTCTGATCTCCCCCTGAATAACGGAGCTCCTCACCTTATCTCTAAAGCTGAGCTCTGCCACCCTGCGAAGGAAGCTCATTTCAGCTGCTTGTATTCTCCTCCGCAGAATCGCCACCTTAACGTGGTAGGGTCTTCGATGGCAAACTGGCCTCAGGTGAGGGATCAGACAAATAGTGATTCAAAAACCTCACTAAGATACCTTACCCAGAAAAGGGAAACCAGGGCACCCCCCTGGAGCCAGGTCTGGGGGTGGGTGCTCACCAGCGAGCGGCTGGTAGTGGAGCCTTGGGTCCTGGGGCTCGGCTGGACCAAGCCTGAAGAAGAGACAGGATGCCACCTCGACGTGGGCCCGCCACCTTCAAGAAGGACCGTCGAGGTCGGGTGCCATGCAAGCTGGTCAGCAGGTGAGAGAGAGCCTGTGGCCATGTTGAAATAAACTAGCTCAGAATATCATGTATTCTTGATCACACACAGAATATTTGAAGACATTTTATTTTAAACAGCTCATAACATCAGAAAGTTAAAGTTAAATACATGACTAAACAGAGCTGATTTCTTGTCATCCTGGCTCCAGCGCAGCAAAGAAACCTGAGATGTTGATGGTGAATAAATTTATTCTTTTAGTGATAATCTGACAGCAATGGGAAGGAATTTTATTGCAAAAATAACTTATTTCTTGCACATGACAATAAAACCTTTTTGAATTGAATTGTTTTCTCTTAATTATTAACAGAGTTGTAGCTCCGCAGAGGGCTTCTTTACACTCCAAGGGTGGACTAACTTCACCTAAAGTTGTGAAAGTCTATTTCCTCACATGTGACAGACTAGAAATAAAGCTAAACTGGATTATTGGGAGTTTGAACTCAGATTAATATGTAAACTTCACAGATAAACTGCTTTAGTTTTTAAATTGGAAATTATTACACAAAAGCAGTTATTTCCAATTTCCCTCCTCCTATTGTAAAGGGTTTTTCTGTCAAACAGAATAAATCAATTTTAAATCAATCAATATTTATGAAATAATTCACCTTTTAAAATGCTCCAGAAGAGCACAGTGTGTCGTGTGGAGATGGTCTTAATTCTGAATTGTCATTTTATAAACGTGAAAATTATGGGATTTTTAAGTAAAGGAAAGAAAAAAAAAAGTTTGTGTAATTGTGACACAATTGCAGCATATTTATTTAGATGAGAATTTATACTGAGGTGAAACAGTCACAAAGAGATAATGCTACTAGGTTTTTATTTACATAAATCATACATCCATGACACAGTGGCCATCCTTAATGTCACTAAGAGGTATTGCTTTTTTAACATGACTCAAAAGCTTTCAGGGTTACGGTTTGTGTTCGACTATTAGAAAACAGATTGCATGTACACAATGTATTTTCACAGATCTTTAAACAGAAACTCTGGGTAAGAAGCCTCCTAATACTTGAATGTTTAAGTACGACTGAGCTGCTGCACTTGGAATGTCTTACGGATAAACATTTAGTGTTTCAGATCATATTTTTTTACAGATGTGTCATATTGTCAACCTAATGACAGAAAAATACAGAGAAGGAACAACAACAACAAAAAAAAGCAGCTGATTAAAAGTTTCAGACAAAATCTAAAAAGAAACAAGAAAACAAAAATGTGGCCGAAATTGTAACGTGAAAAAACAAAACAAAACCAAAAGACATCAGCTTTGAAAACGAAACTACATACAGCACAGTATACAGTCCATGAAGGAAAAGTTAAGAAATGTAGTTTTTTTGTTCTGAACTGATTTTCCTTTCACCTCTCTGCGTCCTTCATATCCACTTTAAAGTCCATTCGGACACCGCTAGAAGAAGCCAGGAGCTGTCGAAGCTCTCTGCGGCACAGAAAAGCAGCACAGCGTCCGCTCAGCGCAACATGCCTGCATGTTGGTGTGTCAACTACAGCTTTAGTCTCATCCTTTTAATTCTCTACAAAACTCAGAGTGTAAACATCAGGAGAACAAAATTCTCCATTGGCCGTCAGCATGGGAACATTGGCACAGGTGAACTTTAAACAAAGTCAAATAGTTTAAGAAGAAGAAGAAGAAGAAGAAAAAAAGCTATAGCAAAGAAAAATACACATCTCATTATCCAACTATTCATCCACTGCCAAAAAATAAATCTTTAAAAAAAAAATTAAATTCCAGAAACAGTAGAAGTACCCCTCTGAATAAGGAGATAATGTGCACAGTGACAGAGCAGGGCATCAAAACATCGAAGTACAGTAAATATTGCTTCTTCAACTCTAAATTAAATAAAAAAGTAATGATATATTTTATCCATTCCTCCTAAAGGAATGTCTTATACGGACACAGCAGGTTTAAGTAAACAGAACACACATGTTTCTTTAATCTCTCCCCCCAACAAAAAAAAAAAAATGGCTTTGACCTTGGTGGCTGCTTCCAGCTTTTAAAACCTTTACGCTGCCCCCTGGTGGCTAACAGAAGTATATCAGAGTAAAGCAGCCGAGCGGGACAGTTCGGAGCAAGTTCATCATGTTTCTGTCATACTTCAGTAGAGAAGAGAAAGCTCTGACGCTTGCTGTCGGGTATTGGGATCCTATCCAGCTGAAGGAAGTAAAGGAGGACTTGCACCTTCGGAGAAACACAAGAAGTGATCAGATCCACACACTAGCTTCCTAGATTCTACAGTCGCATTAGTCGCTGCTAAGTTTTACCTGAGCCATGACCTCAAGAGACCAGCTGTCATTCATTGAGATCGGCTGGGAGCTGGTGGGGGTTTTGCTGTCTTTTTCAGAAGGTCGAAGCAAAGTAGGACCAAAAACTGTGGCCAGGTTGTGCAGAGACATCTTGTTGACGCTCTCGTTTTCAGCCACCCTTCAAAAAGCAAAGCCAAAACTTTGATACCTACTAAATACTAACCCAAACAGACCATCTTTAAAAGTTTTTCACTGGTGACAAAATGTACTAATAAAATGATCCCCAAAATGCAGGGATTTACCTTTTTAAGTGGTCAAGAATAAAGAGAAAAGTCACCAAATTAGTCTCCGGCAGAGACAGCAGCAGGTTGAGCATGCAGCTCTCCTTTGCCAAACTATCAGACAGACCTGCAAAACAAATGCACTCAACATTAGAACACTCATTTAACTCATTAAAACAATGGCAACATGAAGAGGTGGTGTCTGACCGATGCCTCCAGCAAAGTTGGGGTACAACTCATCAGTGAAAAGAGGCTCGGGAAGCTCGCGGAAATACAGCTTCAGTGTTCCAGCGATGGCGTTCACGTCCATTTCTCTCATCATAAGTGACACGTCCTTATTGTCTGCAGGGAACGTCAGACAAGCTGCAAAATGAGCTCGGAAAAACACAACTAAGCAGTGTATGAGTCACACGCGCCACACTCTGCCTTTAGATTCATCTAAATGTCCCCTCTACCCAGCCTTCCAGTCCTACATTTGACAAAACACTTTTAGACAGAAACTAAATTGAAACCTACTTGAGTCGAAAGCGGCCTTGAGAGCCTGGATGTCTGTTGCGACGCCAGACACTCTGTAGATCCCCACCTCCTCCATCCCTCGTCGCTCGATCTCCTCTACACACTGACGAACAATCAGTGGGACTTTGGAGCGTTCACGCCTAATGACAACACAGAAACACAGGAAGGGGGGCTTACTTGGTACAGTCTTTTAAAAATACAGGATTTATGTAGCTGCGTCGTGGTTTCAGGAAGCTTCGATTACAAACACCGGTTCAAACTCAAAACTCATTAAGACAACAACAGAAATAAGACGCTGAACTCAGGTCACCAACTCACTTAGTGACTATGTTGATTTTCACCCCAAAGACGCCGGACTGTTTCCGTGAAGGCATCCGCTTCAGACTGAACTCTCTGCTGGTGAACTTCATTGAAAGCTTCACCTCAACCTGAAACAGGGTGGGAAAAAAAACTGTTTATGGTACCTGATGCTGACCAGGATCACGTCTACTGAGCACTATTTACCAAGACAACACAAGACCAACAAGATAATAAATGTTACGCATCATGTAAAGAGTCCTAACCCGACTCAGTAATGTCATTTTTACAGCAACCTTAACTTAGCTACTGGTTGCTAACAGTAATAACTATAATTTCTGTCTCAAACCTGCATGGATTCATGTCCAACACATCCTGTCCACCCTTTACTGTTGGACAGCAGCTCTACTTTATTAGCTTCTGTCACAGTAAGGCCTTTAAAATGCTGAAAAAACTAAAGTTAGCTGTTGCTTTAGTTTTAAATTAAAAAAACAGCCACATAAAACACTTCTTTATTTACGTATGCTCCTTCAAACAGAAAAATAAAAATAAAATATATTTATCATCAGGTGCATGACAAATAGCACTACTTTCACAAATTTACAACCAAATGTATTTAATTAATATTTACCTGTAGGATGTACTCACTATACAATAAATCAACAACATAGCCTGAATCTGTTAGGATGTACAGTTTTAGAAATCTAGATGTTTCTTTCAAGCACGCAACACTTTTAATACCGCTTTAGATAATATTAGATACCATACTGCTTTATTTCTAAGGCACTTAAAAAAAAAACATAACAGCTGACCAAAGTGCTGTACAAAACAATGTAAGAGAGTAAATAATAAAACAAAAGGAGCTACAGAACTTTTTTTTTTACAATAGTACAAGTTAGAAAGGTAGAGATTAAGACACAGACAATAACTCACTCTGGGTTAAAAGCCAAGGAGAAAAAGTCTGTTTTTAAGCTAGATAATAAATACGTGCTCATATTTGTATTTGACGCTGTGAACCAAACAGCGCGGAGTTATTGTTACCGAGTACCTTCTCATCAGATTGGTGAAAACACTTACTCCATTCATGGCAATCACTGTCCTCTGCCAGTCTTTATTTTGGAGTGTCTGGGGGTCCAGCTAAAAAAGAAGCAGAAAGAAAAAAAAAAGCACAAACATTTATTACTTGGTTAATTTATTTTACTGATACCCAACAGGAAGTGTCCCTTTTTGAGCAGAATCTGAGAACCCTTTTGATAAAGGTAAACAAAAACTCTTGTTGACTGGCAGGGCTTACTTTGATCCAACTGCGTCCTTTGACTAATAAAGCATGGGCTTTTATCAGCCGTGATCAGCCGTGATCAGGCGTGAGTAATGTAATAGCAGCGTGTCCTTGTTACTAAGCTCTGTCCCTGTGCAACACGGCAGATGTTCTTTCGCCCAAGAAATCTTCAAATCTCATTCAGATAATCCTTTGCTTACAGAAAATCTATTTACTTACATAACAGTTGACTTATAAAAAAGAAGTAATAATAATAATTACAGGCAACATTCTCTTCTAAATCTCCAAGAAAATCAAGCCCTAAAGAATGCAATCAAATGTGGATATTTCTAGGAAATGAGCAAAGAGGTGTCTGCCTTTTGCTGTATGAAGATCCCAGAAACAGTCATTTACCACATGAGTCTGTCCTCCCTCTTTACCTTTGGTTTGATAAGACTGCTGCGGACCCTGTCCCACAGACGTGACCCCGGGGGCTTCTTTGTAGCCTCATCCTCCGGTCCACTCCGATCCACACTCTCCTCCTCGTTAGGACTGCCTTCACTCATTCTTTCTGGCATTACGTTTTCCCCACGACCGTTACTTCCACCGAAACAACAACGGACAAGCCGATTTTCTACAGCTACAACTAGCTTGGAAACCTCAGGGCAGACAAAAGCAACAGATCCTTAATCCCTAAATAAAGAGCCTCTAGTGGCATCTTCATCAGCCTCACTAACTCCTAAAACAACTTTCTGAGACATCCCCGCCGGTCTTGCCAAAGCCAAACTCCAGATTCCTTCAGTCCAGTGGGAGGAGGAACAAAGCCACGCAGCCGGCGGACCACTCGCCTCTGTATTGTTCTACCTCCCAGATGGATTAGTGGGATTAACTCGAGAATCCCCTCCTACCCTCATTACCAACGCGCTCACGCCTGCCGCTGGGAGGAGAGTCGGCTGGTGGCATCTCAGGTAGCTGAACAGGATCCTCTTACGCCAAGCACGTATTAGTACTAGTGACCTTTAACACTGGAACACGTGCCGCTCCTTCCCCGTATCTCAAACACCGTCTTGAACTTACATTCAGACTGTAAACATGAGAAACTTCTTCCTTTGGGCTCTCGGCTGTGGGTAATTTTTTCAAACCTTTTTCTTTGCTAACAAAGCAGGTCCTAATGCTCTGACTGGCTTCATTTAATACATAAAATGTACTTTTTGTTTAACTGTTTGGAGATTTTATATGATTTGATCTAAAAGTCATACAAAACATGCAAAAACTTTAGCTTTTAAAGGTAAAAGATTTGGATATTTACTTTGCTATTATTTATGCTCTTGTTTTTTTCAACTGATTTTTAAAAATAATATTTGCAAATGAATAAAATTGAACACAATTAAAATATTTTTTTCTCTGCTTCATGGTACTGGAAGGTATGTAGGGAGCTTCTAAAATGTTTTGTGATGTTTTGGGGGGAAGGGGGGTTCTCACTTTCCTCGTTTGAGTTGCAGAGGCCTGCAGTCCGGTCGCTTGAATTTTGAACTTCATCAAAAAGATTGTACAACCGATTTTCTCTCAAAAATAATCACAGAGTCACTGCGGGCTTCTCGAACTCGTCTTGATTTTGTCGCTGTTGTCTCCAACCTGTTTCAGACAGAAAATACTCGAGACTCCGTGTAAAAACCACAACTATGATAATTAATAATGATAAAAACACTGGTCTAAATATGCCTATCTTTATTTCTAAAGGGTGCTCCAGTAGACTCAATCCATAGATGATATCAGCATAAGTTTGCTGCCTGCCAAAGTGGGTATGATGCCTATATCATACCCAGGGGTGGGCATTATTTCATCACGGAGGTGGGCGATGAAATAATGTGCACGACCTAGAATATAGCTTTGTAAGCCATTCACACAAAAAGAAGTCGCAATTTTCAAAATTTGACCACTTTAAACACAACCAAACTGGTTGCTTGGTCACAAACAAACAATTCATTGAGGATGCAAATGAAACTTCCATGTTTTTCTTACAATACTGAGTGAAGTTTAGGCTCCCAACAGCAGTAGCTCAGTGAGATTTCACCTTAAGGCACAGCAGTCAGTCATTTCTTCAAAGGCTACAAACAGAAATGGCTCGTTTGAAACAGGGCTAAAACAGAGGTTCACAGCTCAAGTCTAATGATCTGTGACATACTTTGACTAAAAATATATATTTTTTTTAAAGTCTGTGGACAGCAGACTCAAACTACCTTATTTAAAATATAAGATATTGGGGCTTTAGCTTCTTAACGTTTCTAGAGAACTACAGCTCAAGAAGCAACTGAAGATCCTCACATGTGCTCTTTTTCGGGAGCTGAAATCACTGTGGTTCGACCCACCTGTCAGCACCGGGGGAATCCCTTCACTCACCGGTCAACCGGCGCCCCCCACCCCGTGTCAGACTGCAGAACGGCGGCAGCAGCTACATTCGGTGAACCCAAAGTCTAATCCACCCTCTGTCACAACACCCTAACAGGAGGTCAAGCTGGAGTGACCCTTCGGCCGCCTCATGACTCACCCTCTACAGCAGTAAAAGGCCCTCGCAGCGAGGGATTAACCAAGAAAGATGAGACACCACAAAATAAGAAACTGCAGCAGAAAGACCACATCCAGTCTGAGGTCATAGAGTCAGTATCTATGCTGTCATGTATAATAACTAACTTCACTTATTACTCAAATGTTTATAATGTATGTTCTTATCATAAAAAACATCCTTTTAATGCTTTCAAATTCTGAAAAGCAATAAAATCTGTTACTGCTTGGGCTTTTATCACCCAGTACGCATCTTTAAAATGCACTCTAAGAGCCTGACAGAAACCTTTGCACCCCTCCTCCGCGACACAGGCCCGTCTTACCTTTATTTGTCCTTTAGCCACAATCTTGTCCGTGACCTCTCCTTCCTCTTTGCTCTGCTTGGTTTTAACGCTGCACTTCTCATAGCACAGCAGCCTCAGCGTCTGAGAGCCCTCCAGTTCAATCTCAAACTCCTTGAATGGAAACGGAGCGAATGCACGTTAGGTTTCTGCAGTCCGGAGCGGTTTTTTAAGACAAAAATTTGCAAACTTCATACATGCAAATTTGGGAAACTGCTCTGGTTTAATTTCATTAAGTAATAATTTGTAGAGAAAAACATTTTCTTGGCTTTTTGTAGAACATCACTTTACTACTCAAATCCCTCCACTGGCTTCCTGTAATTCTTACAACTGATTTTAGGATTTTAGTTTTTGTTTTTAAAAGCCTACAAAGGCTTTGCTCTCAGTATCTTAGTGACACGATTGACAGGCATACACCTCCCAGATCATTAGGATCATCTAATGGTAATCTATTAGTGATTTTTAAGACTTAAATGATGAGAAAGGAGGCTGCTCTTAGTTATTATGGCCCCAAACTCTGGAAGAGAGCTGCTGATTCCTTTAAAGGCTTATCTTTTTACTGATTTTTTCAGCTAATATTGTTTTTTATTGTTGTACTTTTTTCTTCTTTAAAGGACTAACCTTTAAGTCAGATTGTAATTGTTTGCAGTCTAATTCTATAATGTTTGTTTGCGAAGCACTTATCAATCATTTACTCCTAAAAAGCACGCAATACAAATAAAGATTTATTGTTATCGTCGTTATCTTCTGCAGTTTTATCTGCGGTCTCACCTCATTCCAGTTGGGTTCTGTAGAGTCTCTGTAAACACGTGTCTTGGCTTTGTTGACAAAGTAGCCAAAAGAGTCCACCTCAAGGGAGCAGTACAGGTCTAAAGAAGACAAACAGAGTTGGTTTCCACGATGAAACCAAAAGTGAAGCAGAAACTTTTTACGAATTTACGTGAGTCGGCTTGTTGAGACATGCTCGCGCTGGTTTGTTGTGGGATCTGGCTAGAACAACATGCTGCCTTCATCAACAAAACTCTCTCATTCCTATGTTGTCACATCTACTGTCTCGCTGTCCAGCAGGTATTTTAAGCTCTGAGACAGGCAGTCTCCCTGATTATCACCCCAGCTCTCTGTCGGGGAGCACCGTCATTTAGGCAAGCAGTGATTCGAGTCGTCAAAGACATATTTCAGACAGCCTGTACGCAGTGTTCCTGACTAATCCCACTTGTTCCCCTCAAGCTGCCCTCCCAGCTGGCAGCCGCAGAGAGAGAGACAGAGTGGGGATTAACAGGGAGGATGATGTGGCACCACATGCAACCGTGAGAATTATCAGCGAGATGGTTTCTAATCAAAAACACCAGACGACGATAACCCTTACTTAAGCTCTGTTTGAGCCCAGATGCAGAGTGGACAATCACATTCAGGAAGCCATATAAACCAGAAGATTCGTCATCTGTGCAGAGAATGGTTTAGGTTAAAGACTAAACATAATACTAAGGCTATATTACAAGTGCATTAAATCCTCGGGCATACAGTGCAAGAGGTCCTACCTTCCTTATTCATGGTCATTGGAATAGTATGAACAGTTTGGAGCTTCACACATGAATTAGTGAGCATCTGCAGCTCCAGGGAGGTCAAAGAGAAGCTCTTAAAGCCTGAAAGTCACAGTTTGGAGGGAAAATTAAATGACAGCTCATGGGACCAAAATAACCCCAGGTGGTATAAAAATAAAACTCACACTTCTTCTGCTGCTCACGAATAATCTCCCTCCACTCTGCTCGCTCATAATCAGAGGAAATTAAGAAAGTGAAACCCTGAAAGACATTAAAAAATTATTTTTTTGGTAGCTGCATCCTTTAATTCTACACTACCAACAGCAGAGGGCAGCAGAAATCAAATTAAAAGGCCGTTATTATTCGTACAAGATAGGTTCAATATTGTTTTGCAAAGATTGCTCAATAAATGAACGCTGAAATATTTCAATATTTCTCAGTCTCGACTCACTTTGCCGTTTCTGTTGGCCACTCTGAACGCCATGTTGGGAGACATGAGAAGCAGCAGAGATTCTTGTTCAGATAATTTCTTCCTCAGTCGCTCAATCGCCTTCGATCCTTTGGTTGTCCTCTGCAGACATAAGCAGGAAAGTTAAAGCTTTGAAGGGCTCACAGTGTGGAGATCATGTTCGGCTTACATGCTTAAGTTCCTCATTATTGAACGCTCAGTGGAAAGGTGGGCAAACCTAATTGTGTGCGTTTGCTTGTCTGTTGGCAAAATAACTCAAGAACCACTGAATGGATTTTAATAAAACTCCCAGAAAGTAATCATTGGTTACACCTCTACAACTGATTAGGTTTTGAAGTCAACCTGAATCAAGATGGCTGCCACAGCTAACAAAGTTTAGCAGGCACAAAAATGGCTATACCTCAGTCAATTTTACAGCTATTGGACTAAAATTTGGCGTAGCAGTAGCTGAGTCTTTCTCAACACATATTCGAAGATTGCACAAGATTTTTGATCAAAATTTTAGTGACACCCTTCAAGAGAAGCTAGTTTTATTTGATTTTTGTTTGTCCTGCAGGCTTTGGTCCAGACCCTCATTGTCCTGGTGTTTTTGTATACTGCAGCTGGGTCAAATGCCTAAAAGAGTCTCAACAGAGTATTTCTTGTTGAAGAAGTTCCAGTGTCAAGAAGACGGTCCCCACCTTCTCCCTCTGGATCTCATTCTTGATCTGGGAAATCTTTATCTTCATCGCGTCGATCTCTTCATCCTGAACCAGAGGGATCGGGCTGGACTCGCAGTCGTCGATAGTTTGGAAGGTCAGGTCGGCCAGCGGGATGTACCACTTGCAGTCGTACTGTTGCCCTTTCCTGAAGGACAGAACGAGAACTTCTCAAGTTTTCTACAACAGTAATGTGGTCCTGTCCTCTGTTAGCAGCATGAAGCACACAGCAAGGTCAAAAAGCCATGAGCGGAACTAAAACCTTTATGTTCCAATAACAAAACAGAGGTATCTGAGTAACTAAGAGGAGTGATTCTCCCGTCACAGCAGGGCCTCACCCTGCAGCCTGTTTCTTCAGTTTGGTGCAGAGCAGCAGGTCGGTGAAGAGGAACACGTGACGGAGCTTCCTCGAGCCCTCCACCAGCTCCACCATGAAACGATCCCTCAGCAGCTGCCGGTTCTGCAGAAGAAAATCAACGGTCACTAACGTTAAAGAATCCCTTGCTTGCAGCTTGATCCTAGTACGTATGTAGATAAAAAATTTCAAAAGACAGATAAATAAATTTAGTGAAACAACTGAGACAACCCAGCCCTCTCGCAGCTCTACAACTCGGAGATATATTTCGTAGTAGATTCAAAGTTTAAACAGGTCACAGACTTTACAAGTCTGAACTGGCATTTTGCTATATTTTATCGTTTTTACACATCTAGGCCTTAATTTTTGTTTTACTTTTGGAGAGTTTACCACAGAATGATCACCATACTTTAAGTTCAGCAATCCTTTGAGCTGCCTAAACTCTTAAACTGTTGCAAAACAACTCATTTTACTCTCACAATATTTACCCGTTGTACACAATTTATACATCAGAACGTAACCGTTTTTGTCTTCTTTCACCCAGTGTGACTCTCACTGCTATAGGACTGACAGTTTTTCTATGCATAAACAATGGGGACCATAATGAGCCACTGGCAGCCACTGGTCTATTTTCTCTTTTCACTTCTTATACAGTTTACAAATCAAAACGTCTGCATTTTTGTCAGCTCAGGTTATTACAGAAGTAAGCCCCAAATTATTATTGGGACCTGGAGCGGAACGTCCATCCATCTTCTATCGCTCATCCGTGGTCGGGTCAGAGAGGCAACAGGTCCAGGAGACTAACCCAGACCTCCCTCTCTCCGGTGACACTCTCCAGCTCCTCCTGGGGGATCCCAAGGTGTTCCCAGGCCAGAGAGGTTACATAATCACTCAAGTGAATTCTGGGTCTGCCCGAGGTCTCTTCTTAGCGGGACATGCCCAAAAAACCTCCAAAGAGCGGTATCCAGGAGGCGTCCTAATCAGATGCCTGAACCACCTAAACTGACTCCTTTCGATGCAAAGGAGCAGTGGCTCTACTCTGAGCTCCCCCCGGATGACAGAGCTTCTCAGGCTGAGCCCAGCCACCCTACGAAGGAAGCTCATTTCAGCTGCTTGTATCCAGGATCTCGTTCTTTCGGCCATGATCCAAACCTGATGACCAATAGGTGAGGGGTGGAACATAGATGGAGCTGTAAATCGAGAGTTTTCCCTTTCGAATCAACTCTTCACCATGACCGATCGGAGCAACGCCCTCATTACTGAAGACGAGGCAGAGAAAAAAAAATCAACTTTCTGGAGCAGAACGTTGTTTTTAGAATTTAGAGCGGTAGCTGCTTTGGCACACTTCAAACTTTCTTCAAAAAATGTTCTAGTTTGGATTGTTTTAGGTGTTGACCTGTGTGGGCAGTCACTATATTGTAAAATCTTGACATCAATCAAATCACAAGAATCTGAACTTTCCGCAGGTATGTCACATGTACACTCGTGTACACAGAAAAGTTTAAGGTTTTTTGGGATTCACAATATTTTTGCGTCGACATTTGTTTAAAACTACTTTACATCTAGTTTTGCTGCAGCTGCTTTCAAATCAGGTTTGTGTAAGTCTGAGGTTTTTCTTTTCTTTTTGTTTGGTCTGCCTGGCCATAAAGAGATATTATGACAGAGTTTCTTCTGCAGGAGGAGTGCGCCTGAATTTTTCCTCTGACCTCTGACCTCCGGGCTGAGACTTTTTACAGTGACAGCCCATGCAAGACTCCACCACCCCCCACACCAACCACAGCTTGGACAAAAACAAGGAAATCGCCGAGGTGCAGTTTTTCCCTCTTGCTGCTCTCTGCGCACTCCAGCTCGGTTCTGGCTTGTTCCAAACATGCTGCTGAGGAAACTCACGCATGTTCAAACAGTGTCCTCGATTAAAAGGGCCCCGCAAGGGTTACATCCGCTTATTGTTTTGGGACGCAAACGTGACCACGGCTCAATAATCTGATGGAAAACTAGGAGCCGCTCAGAGATGTCACCAGCTCTTTTGTCGGCACTATTGTTTGACACTGAGGCATGTACAAGAAGTGAAGCTAAATAAACTCTATGGTTTGAATGGTTTTGGGTAATTACAGGCAGTTACTGTGGAAAACATCAACAGATGCAAGTTTAGCCAAGGGTAGCTCCTATACAACAACAAACTCATATTTTAAACTGAAAGCCAAGACTTGGCTTGTTATCTGTCCATCTCTTTGCGGGATTTCAGACTTCCTAAACAATGTGCTGAAGAATGTTCCCAAGAACTTTGGTTTAATAACCTACCCCAGCGGGCAGGACCAGTTCCTAGGAAAAACAGAGGAAGTCCTCAATCAGGTCATCTGATTTAGAGCCATGAGATGTATGGTGAACGGAGGTGCTACAAAGAGGAAGCGCAGATAAGTCCAAACCCACAGCCAGTCAAAAGGTGGGTTAGGAGGCGGAGTACAGAAGGCCGTCTGCCGGTCATTTCTGGGAAGCAGAGTCAACGCTGCAGAGGGGAAGGATGGGAGTGAGCGAGGCCGCAGCCTGCAGTTTTCCTGGTTTGCTACATGGAGACCCCTCGCCTCCTGTGTTTGCTCTGCTTTCGTCAGAAGCTTCCTCCACGCTCTGCTTCTTTCACAGCAGACAGACCGAAATGAGTCAGCAGCAACCTGACTC